>NC_056745.1:1369726831-1369791615 GCF_019279795.1 Protopterus annectens
TGCAATCTTGGAGGGTTTTTTTTATCGGTTCGTTGAACTGATATTCGCAAAAGTGCACTTTCGTTTAAGTGTACTTTTGTGGAAGTGGTCCTCTACTTTTCTTTTTCAAAATAATGAAATTGCGACAAAGAAAAGTAGATCCATTTATCTATATCTATCTATAGCTGCAACAAGTGCAGCAGATACTTTGCTCTGATCCTCCATAGGTACAGTCATCAAGAGATGCTCTAGTCCATGCTTACTTTATGCCTTTCCTCCTATCCCCCTAATTCCCAAATTTCTTCTGAAGGCACACAGGTAGAAGAGCAACGAGATTTCTCACCATGCAATAGGCAGTGCTTACCTCACAAGTAGTAGTATGCATCCAGATTATATCTATAAGAACATTCTAAAAGGTCAATTCCTGAGATGTTCAAGATTATATACCAAGGAGGAAGACTTCACAATAGCAAGTGGAGAGATGGCATAGTGTTTTAACAAAAGGGGATATCGGAAGAAAGAAATTGAAAAAGCTAAGCAATTTGTGCAAATTAATCGTGGACAGCAAGCAAAAAGTACAGCTGTGCACAATTACCATAAATGTAGATGTTCGATTGTATTCACTGTTGCAGTCATCACACCTGGATTATCTGCCTGCAGATAGCCCTCAGTCGGCCCGAATACCAGAGACTTAGTATTTCTGCATCAGATGCTGTCACTTCTTCCATGACATCAGGGGTATAAAAAACAGGCAGCGGATGCCATTACATCAGTTTTTCTTGCCCCCAAATAGGGGGCTAGTATATGGTGGGGAAAATCAGCACCAGTAAAAAGTAAATACCAACACCAGCAGGAATAGCCATAGCAAGGAGAGATAGAGAGATACAGAAAACTGGGGGGCTGGAAGGAGGGAAACACACTCAAACATCTACATTTATGGTAAGTGTACACAACTGTACTATGTTCATAGTGTTTCACTGTTGCAGTCATCACACTTGGGGTGATTCCCAAAGCTGAGGAAGGGAGGAGGCAGTCAGGAAAAGTTAGGGCTAGCTAGTAGGCCTCCCAAGACTGCTGTAGTAAATCCTGCCCTGGATTTGGAAACGACAGGCAAATTGTAATGCTTGGTGAAGGTGTGTACAGAATTCCAGGTTTCAGCTTCCAGAATGTCCCTGGCAGGGACTCCCCTGAGGAATGCTGTAGAGGTACAAGTAGCCCTAGTGGATTGTGTTCTGACCCCCTTGAGGGGCTGGTTTTCCATGATGCTTGTAGCAGAAATGGATGCAGTGAACTATCTATTTGAAAATGGTTTGTTTAGAAATGGCCTTGCCCTCTGTGCCTGTTGCAAAGCTAACTAGCAACTGGTCAGATTTTCTGAAAGGCTTACTCCTATCAAGGTAGAACCTGAGCTGTCTGTGCATGTCCAAAGAGTGCAGGATCCTTTCCCCTCTATTTTGAGAGTTAGGGAAGAAGGTTGGCAAATGAATGGATTGGTTGAGAGCCACACTGGACACCACTTTAGGCATAAAGGAAGGGGTAGACCTAAGGGAAACCCTGTCAGCATGGAAAATAATGAACGGTTCCACAGCCATCAGTGCTTGTAACTCAGACACCCTTCTAGCTGAAGTGATGGCTAGAAGCAAGGCTGTTTTCCAAGAGAGGAAGTCTAACTCTGCTGAAGCAGCAGGTTCAAAAGGGGGAAGTGTGAGCTTTTTCAGTACAAAGTTAAAGTCCCAGGCAGGGGTGGGTGCTCTCCTTGGAGGCCTTGTTTACCCCTCTCAGGAACTGTTTGATGAGAGAGTGAAAGAATAGAGTTGGCTCAGTATTGTAATGAGCCGAAATGGTAGAAGCATGGATCTTAATGGATGAGAAGGATAGGCCTCTGTGGAGTAGTTCTGCTAGGTAATCCAGGATTAGAGGTAAGGTGGGCAGTGCTGTGTCCTTTCCTTTAGAATGAACCCAAGAACAATGCCTTTTCCACTTTTCAGCATATGATTTCCTAGTACTGGGCCTTCTGGCTTCAAGAATGACTTCTGGGGGTGGGGGGCATGGCCAAGATGAGCACAGAGTAGCAGCTTTTCTCATCAGCTCTGCCTTTACAGAACTTTGACTGGAAATATTGATATAAACTTCCCTAATAGTTTTTTTTTTATTTTAATTAATTCTTTAAAATATACATTAGGGTAGCACATAAATTCAAGTAAATTTTAAGTTTTCCTGTCAAAATTACACTTAGAAGTACTACAGTAAAAGAACAGGATGAGTTTCACTAAATCTCATCAAGAGACAACTATCAAAAAAGAACTACAGTCATTACTAACTACTGTTCAGGAACCAAGTGTCAAAATAGACACAATGGATATAAAAATTGACAATTTCAAAGAAAAGTGTTCTCACCAAATGGACACTCTACATGAAGATTTATTGCAACAGAGGAAGCAGATTTCAGGAATGGAAACTGCATTAAGTGATATGGATAACAGAATTCAGGAGAGTGAACATAATTTTGAGTTCCTGTTAAAGCAAAATTCTCTTCTTCAGACAAAGGTTGATGACCTTGAGAACAGGTCCCGTAGGAATAATGTGAAAATTTTTGGCTTACCGGATAACAGAGGGAAATATGGAAACTTTTTTATCTTCCTGGTTGCTTGAAGTACTTGAACAGCCGGAGGTTCTTTCATATGGTATTGAAAGAGCCCATAGATCAATGGTGACATCTAAAAACACCAAGAGCAATTATACTAAATCTGTTATTGTAAAGTTCCTATCAGCCCATGATAAGGAAATGGTACTAAAGACTGTGGGCAAAATCCCCAATCAAACTGAAGGACAATATCATACGCTTTGATAATGACTATTCTTCTTCAGTATTATCAAAAGGAAAATTTTCTTGCCTTTAGTCAGAGAACTAAAAAGAATAAAATAAAAACCCATTTGCTTTTTCCTTCAAGACTAAAAATATTTTATCAAGATGGTTTTAAAATTGTTGACGACCTAGACAATGCAATAACTTATATAAAATCTAATAACATACTGGAAAAAGTAGATGAAATGGAGTGGGCCAGTCCTAGTCTTAAAAGAAATGCTGAGAACAACACTTGGAAAACATTTGACCCTAAAAAAAAAAATCAAAAGATGAATCATAACAAGTACATATTTGTACTTGATTCACTCAGTTGGGGAAATAAAACCGGACATCCAGGTGAGCTTTTGGTATTATATTTAATATAATGTAAATTGGTTAACTAAATAGTTTATTTTGTTTTGTAAAATGGTCGTTTGTTGGGATTTTTTTTTTCATTTGTACTATTTAAGATCAATTATCTTAATGTTTATTGGTTTGATTCCCATGGATGCAGTGATTCTCCTGTCTCGGATATCTATGCTTCCGGATGTCTTGTCTTGTAGCGGTGCTTATCATTAGGGGGCGTATTTGTTTATCTTGATTTTGGTTCTTATAGTGGTTGGAAAACTTTTATTTAGTTATAATTGCTGTATTTGTATTTCAGTTGATTTATAGTTGTTTGATAAAGGAATCTTGTATGATGGCCTGATGTATAGTTGCAGAATTGCTGTGCTAGTGATGGTACTTCTGACCCGGGATGTGAGTGGCAGTGTGGTTGGAGTAATGGTAAGGCTTTGTTGTCATTTCTGAGTTGTTGGTGTGTTTATTTGGAGGCTCTGGTTTGGTGCTCTAGCACTGTAGAGACATGTGTGGTGTTGTTTGTGTTAATTGTATGTTTTGGTGCCTGTGTGCTTTGGTCGGAGATTAACCGGAGAGTCTGGTTGATAGTGTGGTGAAGCTTTGCTTGATAGCTGTCATTGCTTCATGTTGTGTATGTGAGGTTTTGTTTTCTTTCTCATCTCTCTCGGTACAGAGGGAGTCTCGAGACATTGCCTTATATGTAAGTTAAGTAATGTTTTACTTACTATTTCCCGCCGGAACTTTGAAAGCTTCATCTTCATGATGAGCTCGAGACTGTGGTATCCATCGCAGCTGGAAAGCTTGGAGCTTTCTTAAAACATCATGAAGGCGTCGGAAGTAAATTGATCTTCTGATCCTCACCGGGAAGTTACTGAATCAAAATTTGTTTCCTCATACAGCATACGGAAAG
Organism: Protopterus annectens; assembly: GCF_019279795.1. Taxonomy (NCBI): domain Eukaryota; kingdom Metazoa; phylum Chordata; order Ceratodontiformes; family Protopteridae; genus Protopterus; species Protopterus annectens. The sequence goes on from NC_056745.1 coordinate 1,369,730,926, forward strand.
AAGATATAACTAGATTACTACTTTCAACTTATTGTAAGACATTATATGCAATAATCTCTTAAATAAATAGGGATTATACTACATATGTAGCCTAAATACTTTTTCTGATCATAGGTATTCTTGAGCCTTATGTATTTATATATGAATAGTATTCTCATAAAATATTTGCTTTATGTATGACAAGGGTGCCGATATCTTTATGAGAAATACTAGTTGTGCATTTTTGGAAGATTTAATAATGAATAGTATTCTCATAAAATATTTGCTTTATGTATGACAAGGGTGCCGATATCTTTATGAGAAATACTAGTTGTGCATTTTTGGAAGATTTAATAATGCTACAAGCTGTTTATATACTTGTGTTACAAGTACACTTTTTATAACTATTGACTTGCTGAGAAAATATTCATGAAGCATTTATCAAAATGTTAAATGTATAGATGTATATAACAGGTTATCTCAGTTATTTTATGAATGCATTTGTGTAATAGGCTGATAGGGATGTACCACATAGGCAGCAATAATATTGCAAGGACAGGTGCATTAAAAATAGTTAATTTATCATTAGAAAATGTGAAATTTTCATATTTTGTTTTGTTAATGAAATAGCTTTTCAAAATTCAAAGATAGTATAAGCTATAATTGAATAATAAAAAGCTCATTATATTTAAATAAGGCTTTTATATAGTATACAGGAGCTATTTAAGCACATTGCTTCTTTGAACTAATATGACCTTTTCACTAGTTTTCAGTTTGGTGATGGACCCTTTGAGGTAACCCAAATTAATGCAATGAATGGAAGATCAGACTTTTAAGGTTTATTAGTCGCTCTTCTATGAGAGACTGCACCGGGGTGTTTGGTTATAAGAAAACTAGCAGGATGTTGTTGGTTTTACTTCTTGATGAGTAATCACTATATTTGGTTTCTGGCAAAGAAATGCAGTGTTCATTTCTTTTAGAACAATCAGTATGTTAGTTGATTGTTAGTAAAATCACTTTTATTAGCATCTTATTTATTAGCTGCCAATGTTAGTGGTTATTGAAGGCCCTTAGGTGATTCATTTACAACTATGTTCCATTTAGTTGATCACCTATGGCAGTACTATACATCATACTTCAGCCTTTATTAGCCATATTTCGGTAATAAAAGAATGCCATAGTCTCTTTTTAAGGTTCTTATGAAATGTGATTACTTTAAAACAGAAGAGTGAACTAATAGATCATAGTAGCTCCTAATAACCTAACTAATGTAAGAAAATTCTGTACTTTATTCCTAAGATGTAGTTGTCATCAATTTACTAACTGACGCAACATTATATCTATATATTTGGTTCATACAAAAAATTGTTTATGTTATTGATGAGAAGCCTTATTTTTATAGTTATCACTATAGACATTTAGGCAGGTGCTGATTGGATGCTGCTTTTGATAGGTCGTCAATTCAAGTGACTGATGTCATTCGAGTTAGGAGTTTTAAACTCCAGAGGGTTCGGGTTGGTTATATTGTTTCATGTTTATGTTATAAATATTTTCTAATAACTTTTCAGACGTTCATATCTTATGTAGTAGGAAACAGACATAATTTTAAGAATATGATACTCTTACACTATGTTTGTTCTAATGATCATAATAGTATTCCTATTAGATATATTCTTGTGTATTTCTTAGATCAGTATGTTTATATTTACATCATTTAATTTTCAATGACTACACTAAAAGTAGTATCAGTTAACATTAATGGTTTAAATAATCCTAATAAAAGGAGGAATTTAACTAGATATCTTAAGTTACATAAATCCCAGTTAGAATTTTTACAAGAAACTCACTTAACAGAGGATATATTCAGACTTGAATCTAAAACATATAAGATTTTAGTAAGTTCTGAACATACTAAGAAAAAGAGAGGAGTAGCTATCCTATGGAACAGCATAATGCCTTTTCCTAAAATAATAGATACATATAAGGATAATAAAGGAATGTTTTGTGCAGTCACCATAGAAATAAACAGTAACATTTTCACATTGATTAACATATACTGGATCCCAGGAATAGGGATAAACACAGTGAAACAACATCTAGATCAAATTGTACTATTCTCTAAAGGGAACATTATTTTGGCAGGAGATTTCAATTGTATGCTAGATTACAAAGACTCTAGTACTAATGGGAAGAGAAGAATATCTACAGCATCTAAATTATTTAAAGACTTTTCAGATACTTATTTTTTGAAAGATATAAATTATTTTGCAGATACTACTTCTTTGTTTTACACCTTTTTTTCTCATAGACATAACTCATACTTGGACAGAGTTTTTATTTCTAATAATTTAACATATTCCTTAAACAAATCAGCAGTGATTTCATGTCCTTTATCAGATCATAATTCTATAATTTTTGAAGTGGTAGTCAATTCAAATTTTAATATTCATATAAAAAGGATCCCAGCTTATATCACAAAATTAAAAGATTTTAAATTATTTCATTTCTAGAGAAATACAGAATTTTTTAGAACTTAATACTAATGATATATCATTAGTAAGGCCAAACACAATGCCAGACACACTTGTCCTAGGTGACTCCATAGTCAGACACACTGACGTCCCACTCACCAGACTGAACAAGGAGAGGGTCACAGTAAGCTGCCTGTCAGGCGCTAGAATCCGCCACATAACACAAGCACTCAGGTCACTCCACAGCAAGTACAAGTTATGACTCAGTCATTGTCCATGCCGGTGTGAATGACCTGAGACGTACCTCCCTGGACTACATGAAGAGAGACATAAAGGAGCTCTCAGATTATGTAGCCAAGGCTGGTATGACCCTGACCCTGAGCAGTATCCTACCTTCACCAAGAATGATGCCACAACACAGAGACAAAATTATCAGTTTTAATAATTGGCTTAATTTCTGGTGTCATTCTAAGGGGATCCAATGTCTGTCTGCCTGGAATGACATGCTTGACAAGCCACGCTGCATGAGGACAGCTTGCACCTGTCACCCCTGGGTTTACGGATATTGGCAAAGGCTCTTGCCACCCCCATAGTGCCTTTTTTTAGACAAGGCTCAAATTCTAAACCCACCGCCCTAGAAAACAATAATGGAAAAAAACTAAGGGTAATGCTGCTCAATGCCAGAAGTCTAAATCTCAAGATGCACGCCTCAAGCCCTCCTCAGTATGGAGAACATCGATGTCTGTGCTGTGACTGAAACCTGGTTCAAGGCTCCTGAGAGCACCCCGGCACTATCAGGTTTTACCTCATATCATGCGTTCCGGCCCCAAAACCCAGACTGTATCACAAAAGGAGGGGGTGTATCCATATTCATCAAGGATACCCACACCTCCAGGCTGGTGGCAACTCACGAAGCATCAGAGACCATTCAGGTGCAATTAACCATAGGCAAAACTGCTCTACAGTTTGTAGCATGTTACAGGCCACCCTCTCAAACTCAGGAACCCCACACAGCCTTCCTGAAGACACTGGAGAGTATAAATGTCTCTCCAAACACCATCATATTGGGTGACTTCAACTACCCAAACATAGACTGTGAACATTACTCAAGCCCCAATACCCTAGCCCAAAGGTTCCTGGAGTTCATAAACTCAAATGCTATGGAACAAATTGTCACCATTCCCACAAGAGGTGAAAATATACTAGACCTGATCATCACAAACATGGGGACAAAATGCTCCACACCGGAAGTATATCCCTCATTGGTGAGATCAGACCATAAACTAATCTCACTGGAGATCCACATCCCGCCCCCAACCCCAACAAAAAAAAGACCACAGTGAAGAACTTCTCAAAAGCCAACTTCACACTTCTTAAGACTGGTGTGGTATCCTTCAAGGCCCCTGAGCCATTGGAAACCACAACCCACGCTGCTGAATCCCTTACAAATGCTTTCTACGAGCACCTCCAGGATTGCATGGATCAAGCAATCCCAAATAAAATCAAGACCCTTTCCATCAATGGCAAGCGTCCGATCTGGTGGACCCCAGCCATAAACAAACTTTACAACAAGAGGAGAAAGCTACTACAAGATAGAGCAAAATCCCTAAAAGGGAAGACATCTCTCATCAATACTAGTAAAAAACTACGATCACTCATAAAATTATCCAAGGCCAACTTTGATAGAAAAATCGCCAAGGACTCAAAAGACCATCATAAGGCCTTCTTTAGCTATGTTAGAAATCTGGGTGGAAACTCCCAGATATGCTCAGAATTAGTCCAAAATGATACAAAAATCACTGAACCCACAGACATTGCAAACATACTGGCAGACAGGTTCAGTGAAAATTTCTCCCCTCCCTCCCTCCCCCCCAAAAGGAGAAATATCTATCCCAGCAGAGTGTAGCCTTCCGGTCATCTCAAATGCCCAGGTGAGAGCTGCTCTCTCTAAAGCTAAAAACACAGCATCAATGGGACCGGATGGTGTCCCCGGCTGTGTGCTACATGAACTCAATGATGAACTAAACCCACACATAAGGCTGCTGTTTAATCTTAGCCTTACCACAGGATACGTACCCAAAGAGTGGCATACAGCAACTGTGGTCCCACTCCACAAAGGCGGTGCTTCTAAGGACCCTGGTAATTACCGCCCCATAAGCTTAACAAGCCTGGTCTGCAAAGCTATGGAGAGGATCATAATGGAACTCAAATAAAGACATAGGGGACCTACAGACATTGGATCCTACCCAATTCGGCTTTGTCAAGGGCAGATCATGCCTCTTGAACTTGGTCGACTTTTTTGAAACAGTCACTAAGGCCATTGATGAGGGTAAGGCAGTTCACACAGCCTACCTTGACCTTGCAAAAGCTTTCGACACAATACCCTACTCGGGTATCATAGAAAAGCTCACCAGCTTAAATGTAAACCCATGTGTCACAAGATGGGTTGCAAACTGGCTCAAGGACAGAACCCATAGGGTTAGAGTTGCTGGTACCATGTCAGACTCAAAGCCAGTCACAAGCGGTGTCCCACAGGGCTCAGTCCTGGGCCCCCTCTTGTTCGGCATCTACTTTTCAGAAGTGCAGGCAAACATATGTGGATTGTGGCTGACAAAGTTTGCAGATGACTGCAAACTGGGCGCCATAGTTGAAAATCCATCAGACACAGATATCCTTCAGAGAGGTCTCATAAAAACGGATAGCTGGTGTCAGAGCCATGGCCTTAAGCTAAACGCCAAAAAATGTATAGTCATACCCTTTGGTAAAAACAAGGTAACCCCAAGTTACCACATAGGTGGCAATCCATTAAGCACAGAAGAGGTTATCAGGGACCTGGGGACCCAAGTTGACAGTAACCTTTCTTTTGACACTCACATTGCCAAAGTGGTTAGGAGGACCTTCTACATTGCCCACCTGATTATGAAGGGATTCACATCCAGATCAAGGGAGGTCATTGTTCCCCTGTACTCTTCACTTATCAGACCAATGATTGAGTACAATGCCCCATTCGGAATGTATCTTACCCGACATCTGCAGCAATTGGAAAGACCCCAAAAGTTCCTCACCAAAAGGATAAAGGGGCTCAAAAATATGCCATATGCTGCCAGACTGAAGAAACTCCAGCTCTATTCAGTCACATACCATCTGCTCAGAGGTGACCTGTGCCTGACATACAAGGCCATGTCCAACCCGGAATTAATGGACATGCTCCACCTCAAAAAATCCAAATCCACCAGAGCCACAAGAGCAAGAGACTTAAACCTCAACACGGATATAAATAGGATGTGCTGGAGGGAGAGATTCATCACCCAGAGACTCCCTATGCTGTGGAACAGAATCCCGGTCCATGTGAGACAGAGCACCTCGCTGGCTCTGTTCAAGAGGAATCTTGACCAGTGGATGGGAGATCATAGGTTTACCCCGGGGATCATCTCTGTATCACTGCTGGACAGAGGCACGGCAAACTAATGGGGATAGTATTCTTCAACCTAAGGGGTGGTGAAAGCCACACAACTCTGGCTAGGCTTATAAATGCCCTAGGGCAGATAGCCTAGTATGAACCTATGAACCTATGAAATGTACATATGGGATGCCCTAAAAGCTTATCTATATGGTAGGATATTGAATTGGCACAACAAAAAAAAAGAAAGCTTGGGATAAAGAGCTGCAAGATATACAATGTAAATTAGACACTTTAAAACTTAGTAATATGGATGATACAGATATATCAGATAAAAGAAAAGAAATAAATGTTAAATAATAAATATCTAGAAATATTAAAACATAAAAGTATGATCAATATAGAAAAATTCAAGTTTATAAATTTCTCTCCTAACCCTAAATCCTTAAAAATTCTTGCTAATAAAACGAAAAGATTAAATAGATTTAATCATATTAACGAAATATTCTCCCCTAAAAACGGAAAAATGGTATCGGAAATGCATAATATATTAAATGAATTTAGAGAGTTTTTTTATAAACATCAACCAAACTACTGAAATTAACTCTAAAGAGGAAATAAAAACATTTATTAATAAATACACTGAAACAAGACTTTCAGAGGAACAAGGGATTTCTATTGATAAACAAATATCTTTCAAAGAACTTCAAACTCACATTACCAAATTAAAGCAAAATAAAGCACCAGGTAATGTCGGCATCATTCCTGAAATTTACAAATTACTAGCTATAAATGCTCTAAAATTGCTTTATAAAGTATTTAATCTTGTCCAGGACAAAAACATAATTCCACCTTCTTGGAAATACACTTTTATTTCTCCTATTTTAAAATCTAACAAAGATCCCTCTAAGTGTACCTCCTCTAGACCCATCTCCCTATTAAACACGGATTACAAATTATTTATGTCCATTCATGCAGAAAGGCTTAAAACACTTTTACCCAAATTAGTTGATAGTGATCAAATGGGGTTAAAGAGAACTTCATATGATAACATTAAAAGAATATTAACTTTAATTGATTTGGTGAAAAATCTTAAAACAAATTTAACCCTAGTTAGTTTAGATATAAATTGTGCTTTCTACTCAGTTACATGGGAATATCTGTTCACTCTATTAAAGGAATTAAATTTGTCCAATAATTTCATCAATCTTATCACTCTGTTATATGAAGGTAGCCAAGCTTATGTTAAAACTGGTACTAGTATATCTCAAAATATACCAGTAGTAAAAGGTACTAAAGCAAGGGTGTCCTTTATCCCCTCTTATTTTCATTAGTTATGGAACCATGGGCAAATTTAATAAGACATGATACAGATATTTAAGGATACAAATTAAACCCCACTATATCATCTACAATACAAATGTTTGCAGATGACATACTGATTACTCTTGGGAGTAGAAGGGAATCTATACAAAAACGTTTTTAAAAACATGGAATATTTTCAAAAAAATTCCGGCCTTACTTTTAATAATAATAAAACACAAATTCTTTTAACAGGTTCAAAAAATACAATATACCTGATGAATATAATGAATATATAGCTCAGTCTCAACAAATAGCATATTTAGGTATAATTATTACTAATGATAAAGATACCATTCAAATAAATTATAATAAGTCTATTACAGATAGAAAATTTAATAAATGGAACAGATTACCCATTTCTATGGATGATAAACTTTTAATAAAGATGATCCTTCTCCCCAAAATCTTATATATAATTCAATCTTTATCTATACCTCCTTCTTACCAAATAATTAAAAACATTAATTCAATGATTCAGAAATTTTTGTGGTTACCAAATAAGCCAATGATTGCATTGACATACCATATGTATAATTGGAATAATGAGGGTTTAGCCTTACCAAATTTAGAAATGTATTCAATTTCATCAGTATTCAATACAACCTCTCATCTCATCGATGTGGAATACACTGCTAAGCGGAAAGAGTTTATAGAGGTGTTGTCACAAAATACCAAAGATATAAACAGTTCATATAAGCTAAATATAATTAATCCATTTATCTGGAGGTTAAAAGATTATACTTCTGAATTTTCTTCTCTGAGTTTTAACTCTAAGTATATAGGTTTTCTTTTAAAATCATTTAAAAATGTTAAATATAATATATATAAGGATTGGCTTTTTTTACTCTTCCCTATAGCCTACACACACAGATGTATTTTCTCTTCAGATTATACAAAAATGTCTATATATTTCAGCAAAAGCATTTAACATTTTGGCACCAAATGATAAATAATGAGATAAAATCCAATAGTTTTCTCTTGGAAGAGTATAAACTTGATTCTTGTTTATGGTTAGAGCTTCAAGAAGCTAGAAAATATGTATTAAATTGGATTCTATGTCTCCTATAATTAGGAAAAAAATTCCCACGCTAATACATTATATGATTTTATCAGTTTTGCATAAATCTCCTGCTAATAACCAGTTATCAAACATTTATAGGGCAATTAAATGTGATTTAGATACACATTCAGATAATTAATGGAAATATTTTTCTTTAATAATAATCCCCCTTCTGAGAAAGACAAATTGAATATTTTACAATCAGCAAGTACGACTACTACTTTAAAATGGAAATTATTCACATGGAAATTTTTAAATAGATTTACCACTCCTCATAATATAAGTATATTCTCTAAAAAGAATATAACATGTTGGAGATGTAATACTGAATTGAATGCTGACTGGTCTCATATGTTTTATAATTGCATATATTTAAGAAAATGTTGGGATGATATCAATAATTTGTTGCAAACAATTTTTACTGATAATTTCTTTATATCTAAATCACTTGTTTTATTTAATACTCCTGTTCCTGATTGTGTAAAAGAGAATAAGTACCCTTTGGTTTGGTCTATACTATCTATAGCTAGAAAAACAAATCACTAAGAATTGGAAATCCAGTACAGCACCTACACTCCTTGAAACGTGTAATTTGGAAATGTTAACTATTAAATCTAGATCTAGAATACTACACTATATAATTCATGGAATATCATCTATGAACTTCTAGAAAAATAGTTTATTAATTCATGTAAACAGATTAACTTTTATTAATCCTACAGCTACATTAAGAATTTTTTTTTGCATGATGAACGTCTTTGTACATAGTTTAATTACATTGGTTTATATAGTAGATTTGTTTTTATTTTCTTGTTTTATAACTTTAAAGACAAAATGCTATAATTTCATGGAATATTTGTTCATTTTAATAATTACTTAATAAAATTCTTTGAAATAAAAAAGAATGACATCCAGCACCTGTTTGCTTAGGGTTGCTGGTGGAGTATTTAAGAAATAAGCCAGGATGCGAAATCTGTCCCTCCTGCTGAGAAAGCAGGGTAGGGGTCTGCTGTAGGTGCCAGGGTGGCAATGTTGTCCTGCTGCACAGGAGTGAGTACCAGTGCTGACATGGCCAGTCCAGGGCAATCAGAATTGTCCTTGGTCTGTCTTGTCTTATCTTGAGTAATACCCTTGAGAGAAGGGGAAGAGGGAGAGGCTTTCCCATTGAAAGGATAGAGCATCCATCCACCAGGCCCTGCTCTGAGGGTTTCTGGTGCAGAATTTGCTTAACTGGTGGTAGTCGGGGGAGGCACAGAGATCCACCTCTGGGGTCCCTACCTCTAGGTCAGAAGACTGAAGGTGCTGTGCTCCAATTTCCACTCGTGTGGGTCTGGGAGATTTCTGCTTAAATCATCTGCTAGTGAATTTTGTTTGCCTGACAGGAATTTAGCTTATAGATCAACTCTGTTGTCCAAGGCCGTGGTCCACAGGGCCATGGCTAACCTGCAGAGTGGGTAAGAATGGGTTCCCCCCTCCTTGTTGATGTACCACAACTGTCGTGTTGTCTGTTTTTATCAGCAGTTGTTCTGGAAGCATTAGATGTCTGAAAGCTGTCAGTGCATTCTCTACAGCTAGCATCTCTTTTTGGTTGATGTTCAGAAGAATTGGCCTTGGGCTCCAGTGGCCTTGAATACATTTGCCTGTCATGTGAGCCCCCCCCCCCCATGCATAGTCTGATGTGTCTGTGGTCAGGGTTTGGGTAGCGCGTGGAGTTGAGTAAAATGCAGTCTCTCGTGTTTTCATGCTTCTGCCCACCAAAGGAACTCTGCCCTTAGACAAGGTATGATAGGAATGATTGTTTTCAGGTCCTGAGAATGTTGGCACCAAAGACTTTTTAAGTACCACTGAAGTTTCCTCATATTGAGTCTTGCATATGGAATTAGCAGAATACATGAGGCTATGAACCCTAGGGCTTGCAGTATTTTTCTTGCAGATAGCTGGGGTCTGGTTGCCATTTGCTTGAAATAGTCTGTCAGATAGACCTGTTTTTCTGAAGTGAGGAATGCCATCTGGGAAGTTGTGTCCAAGCTTGCTCCCAGGAATACAATCTTTTGACTGTGTTCCAGATGCGATTTATTTTCGTTGATGGTGTACCCCAGTGAAATGCCAGGTGCTGAAGTAGCAATTCCTGTCTGTTCATCTGAATCAAGCAGTTGTCCAAGTAGGGGTAAATTTGAATATTTCTCTGCCTGCAGTATGCAATGGCTGGAGTCTGGCATTTTGTGAATACCCTGGGCGCAGTAGATAAGCCAAATGGAAGTGCAGAGAACCGAATCCATAGACCCTGCCCTGAAACGTAGATCTTTCCTGCATGACTCCCTTATGGGGATGTACAGATAGGTCTCTAGGGTGACTAAAGTACAGTTGTGTACCTACCATAAATGTAGATGTTAGAGTGTATTCACTGTTGCAATCATTACAATTGTGTTATCCTGCTGGCAGGCTACCCGCAGTCAGCCTAAATTCCAAAGTCTAGGTCCGGCATCGGTTGCTGTCGCCTCTTCTCTGACGTCAGTGCGCCAGGGGTATAAAAGATGTAGCAGACGCCATTTTCTTCAGTTTTTCTTGCCCCAGATGTCAGGTGCCCCCAAAGAGGTAGGCTGGAAAACATTATGTCAAACAGCATGCATGTACAAAAATAAACATTTCCTTCATCTACAAGCAAATACACCACATAGGTTGTATAGAATAGAGAAGTACAGTAAAGTCCCAGCAAAGAAAAAGGGGGATGGTGGGTGGGTAACCTGGACTGCAACAATGAATACACTCGAACATCTACATTTATGGTAGGTACACAACTGTACTATGTTCATAGTGTTTCACTGTTGCCGTCATTACACTTGGGTTGAGTCCCAAAGCTGAGGTTGAGTGGGTGGGCCTAAATAGGATTAGGAGAGGCTACCATGCCCTGCAGAACTGCAGTGGCAAAGCCTGCTCTGGATTTAGAGTAGCGAGGTAAGTGGTAGTGCTTGGTGAAAGTGTGAACTGAACTCCAGGTGGCAGCCTCTAAACTGTCTTTGGTTGGTACTCCTCTGAGGAAGGCTGCTGAAGTGGCTGCTGCTCTGTTAGAATGTGGCCTAATGCCCTTAGGCACGGATTTGCCATGTTGTGAATAGCAGAAGCGAATGCAGTGGCCTATCCATTTGGAAATAGTCTGCTTTGAGATAGGCTTTCCTTGTGATCCTGCAGCATAAGCTACAAACAGTTGCTCAGTTTTTCTGAAAGCTTTTGTTTTGTCCAAGTAGAATTGTAGCGGTCTGTGTATGTCCAAAGCGTGTAGAAGTCTCTCCCCCTTATTCTGGGGACTTGGATAGAATGTTGGCAAATGAATGGTTGGGTTAAGAGTCACACTGGATACTACCTTTGGCATAAAAGTTAGGTTTGTCCTTAGAGATACCCTGTCTTGATGACAAATAATGAAAGGTTCCACTGTCATTAATGCCTGTAACTCTGAGACTCTTCTTGCTGAAGTTATTGCTAGGAGCAGAGCAGTCTTCCATAAGAACTTTATATCAGCTGTATTGGCTGGCTCAAAAGGAGGCAGTGTTAGCTTTTCCAAAACAAAATTGAGATCCCAAGTAGTTATAGGGTCTTATGTCTTTGCCCTCTGAGGTACCGTTTTAGCAGTGGACGAGAGAAAATAGGAGGTTCCGTATTGTAATGAGCTGAAATGGCAGAGGCATGGATCTCGATTGATGAGAAGGATAGGCCTTTGTCCAGCATCTCCGTAAGGTATTGTAATATGCGAGGTATATTTGGAACAAGTGGTTAGTGTCCACGTGCCTGGTTCCAAGCACAGAATCTCTTCCATTTTTCTGCATAAGATTTCCTAGTGCTAGGCCTTCTTAGCTTCTAAAATGACATCCATAACAGCTTTAGAAAGAGGGGTGTTCTGAATGGCTATATTATCTGCCATGCTGCCAGATTTAAGGTTCTGAGTTGACTGTGCAGAATCTGATTGTTTTGAGTCAGAGGATGAGGAATTTGAGGTAGAGGCCAGGATGAGCCTTGAGACAAGCTCTTTAGGATTGGGTATCAGTGCTGGCGTGGCCAGTCTGGGGCAATCAGAATCATTTTTGGCTTCTCGTCTTACTTTTAGGAGCACCCTGGGAAGAAGAGGCAGCGGAGGAAAGGCATAAACTGCCAGGGTTTTCCAGCTGAATGATAGAGCATCCACTTTCCATGCTTGTGAGTGATAAGTTCTTGTGCAGAATCTCTGCAGTTGGTAGTTGTGAGGGGAGGCAAAAAGATCTATGTCTGGGCATCCCCACTTCTTTGTTATCATGCTGAAGACCTGTGGATTTAATTTCCATTTGTGAGGATCCATGATATTTCTGCTTAGTTCGCCTGCCAGTGTATTCTTCGTTCCTGGCAGGAATTGTGCCTGCAGATGTACTTGATAGGTCAGTGCTGTGTTCCACAAAGTCATGGCTTGCCTGCAGAGGGGGTAGGAATGTGTGCCCCTTGCTTATGTACCACATAACTGTGGTATTGTCCGTCTTTAGTAATAGTAGTCTTGGATGTAATAGATCCTAGAAGGCTATCAGGGCATTCTGTACAGCTAGCATCTCTTTTTGATTAATGTGAAGATGCATTTGTCCCTTGGGCCACATGCCCTGAATATATTTTCCTGCCATGTGTACCCCCCCAAGCATAATTTGCCTGGCTGTGGGTAAGGCAAAAGGCTGTCCCTTGTGGTGAAAGGCTAGAGCCCACCAACAAACTCCTGTTGCAGGCAGGGAATTAGAGTTATTGTTTCCAGGCTGTGGCAATGTTGAGTCCAAACACTTTTTAGATACCATTGCAGTTTCCTCATATGCAGTCTTGCATATGGAATTAGTAAAATGCAGGATGCCATGAAGCCCAAGGCCTGCAGAATTTTTCTTGCAGGGAGCTGGGTCTTTGTTAACATCATTTGAAAGTACTGAGTCAGTTGCCTTTGCTTGTCTGGTGTGAGATAAGCCATCTGGGCAGTTGTTTTTAAGCTTGCACCCAGTAATATTATCTCTTGAGAGGGCACAAGTTTTGATTTCTTTTCGTTACTGTGTACCCTAGGCAAATCAGTAATCTTTTTACAAACGCCAGATGCTGTAGTAGAATGTCCTTGCTCTCTGCTTGAATAAGGCAGTCGTCCAAGTAGGGATATATCTGAATTCCTTTTTGTCTGCAAAATGCAATTACTGGTGCCAGGTATTTTGTGAAGACCCTGGGTGCAGTAGACAAGCCAAAGGGCAGTGCAGAGAATTGGTAATGCATTGAGCCAGCTATGAATCTGAGGTATCTTCTGCAAGATTGTCTGATTGGGACATGCAGGTATGCCTCCTTGAGGTCCAAAGTAACTAGCCAAGCCTTCTTGCCCAGCATGGGTAGAAGCTGCTGCAGTGTCAATATTATGAATTTTGGAACATCCAGGAAAGTATTTAGGATTGACAGGTCCAGTATTGGTCTCCAGGTTTTGTCCTTTTTGGGTACCAGGAAAAGTCTTGAATAAAATAAAATAATTGTCCCTGTTCTTGCTGTGGTACCCTTTGAATAGCTCTCATGTCCATGAGAGCAGTAATTTGTTTTTGTGCCTCTGCCCATTGATTTTGTGGCAGGTCCGGCATACCTTTTGATTTTGGAAGGGTGTGAAAGTGGAACCTGTAACCCTGCAAAATAATATTCAGTACTCATTTGTCCTGGGTGATCATGTGCCAATTCTGTGAGAAATGTTCTAGCTTTCCCCCTAACGGAGCTGCCAATAGATAAGTGCTTGGCATTTGTAGAGGGAAGTCAATGGGACGGTTTCCTATAAGGTTGTGATTCGTCTTCCCCTCCTTTGGGGGCTGAAGCACCCCATTGTTTAGGTCTGTATGAGACCTGGGGCTGAGATCTGCCTCTTGGGCGTCTGTATCTGCCTCCTCGTGGCCTGATACCGGAAAGGACCAATTTTTAGAAGGCCAGTTTCTGCTAAATCTAGGTGGCTGAACCTGTAAGAAATCCTTTACTGTCTGCATAGATTTTGCTTTATCCTCCATTTTCTTTAACACCTCTTCTGCCTTAACACCAAACAAAGTATCATGCTGTAGTGGAGCATCCAATAATTTTACTTTAACATGATCAGGTAAACTTTGTTCTTTCAACCAAGCATGCCTTCGAATGACAGAGCCCGTAACTGCGGCTCTACAAGAAGCCTCTAAAGAATCAAAACCACATTGCAGAATATGCTTTCCCACTTGTTCAGCTGCATGCAATAAATCCTGCATTTCCTTATTGTCAGGACATTCCGAGCTTGTAAGCATTTTTGGTTTTAACAAAGACATGAGGTACTGTTGATATTTCAGCATGTGAAACTAGCAGTTTAAAGCCCTTACAGCTAAAGTTGCAGAAGTGTAAACTTTTTTCCACTATCTATCCAGAGCTCTAGAATCCCTATCAGAGGGGACTGGGTTTTTTGCAGTGGAAGCCTTAACCCCTTTGGGACCCTGAGAAATAGTTTCTGGGTCAGCAGCAGGGTTTTTATAAAGGAATTTATGAGAGTCTGGGACCCTGTAGTAACCTGTCTGGCTTGACTGGTGCAGGGGGGTAAAGAATCAGGAGACAGACTAGATTCAGAGAAAACATCAACAATATCAAGCACAGGGAAGATGGATAGGGGCCTGTGCTGAGGCAATAAAAGAAAGTCTCTGAGCCTTTTCTTGGATTCTGAGTAATCCTGGCTCTCCCAATGGAAATGCTCCCTCATGGTGTGCAAGGTTTCCCCAAAAGAAAAATCCTCAGGCGGAGAGACCGAAGGTATAGGGAGGGAGAGAATATCCCTGATTTGAAGAGGAATCAGAGTAAATAGAAACCTGGTCAAAGGAGTCATAGTCAGTGTCTTGCCTAGGCTTTTTATCAGGAGGGGGATGGGAATCCCTGATCAAGGTAATTAGGTCCTCGGCCATTTTAAGCATCTGTCTCTTTGGCATGGATGACTGTCCAGGAGAATGCTGTATCTTTGTCTTTAATGGTGTTTTTGACTTTGCCTTGGCTACTGAAGTGGACTTAATAGTAAGCTGTGAAGGTCTGAAAACACCCTCAGAAGCCGATGCCTGCTCAGCGGCTCCGGACCCATCTGAGGGAATAGTTTCCGCAGGCCCAATACCTTGAGTTTCCAGAGGCCTAGGTGTCTCCACGTGGGAGTCTGATTCCGGCCTGTGGCTCTGAGGTAGCGGGTGTCAGGGGCTACAAAAGCGTCTCACTGAGAACCGGCGACTGGCCTAGAAGAGGCTTAGTCTGTTTTGGACCTCGGATGCCTGTCCTTTTCCTTGTCTTTGCAGTTTTTATGAATTTTGGTCAGCTGTTCCGACGGCATTATATAGTTAAACCTTCGGCCAAAGTAATGTAAAGCAAAATCAAACAGACGCTTAATAGTGCGTTTGTTGAATCTTGCACAAAACTGACAACTAGTAACATTGTGGTTAAGGCCTAGGCAAGGAATACATTAAGAGTGAAAGTCCTTATGAGGTATTTGCTTCCCACAAGAAATACAATTGTTAACTTTTACTGACATCGCTCTGGAGCAAGAAAAAGTTTCCCCAACGGGGTACTTAGCTTTATTGAAGACTTCGGTTATGAAATTCGATTTCGAAAATCTCAGAGTCAGCCGACCGGCACTTGCGAACTGCTTTTGCTTCGGGCACCGCGCGGCAAGAAAGACTGAAGAAAATGGCGTCGGCTGCATCTTTTATACCCCTGGTGCTCTGACGTCAGGGAAGAAGCGACAGCAACCAACACCAGACCTAGATTTTGGAATTCTGGCCGACTGCGGGTAGCCTGCCAGCAGGATAACCCAAGTGTAATGACTGCAACAGTGAAACACGATGAACATCGGAGATAGAGAGCAAAAGAATTTAGCGGCAAAGATAGCCTGACGACAAATGGCTCGGGGGTTAAACAAGGCACAAAACCGACAGCAAGGGACGTTGTGGTCTGGGCCTAAACAGGTGACGCAGTAAGAATGAAAATCTCTGTGAGGTTATTTGCTTTCCACAGGCAAGACAATTGTTAACTTTTTCTGACATCGGTTAGAGCAAGAAAAAAAGGATCCCCAATGGGGTGCTTTAGAAGACTTCAGGATTATCTACTCGAAAACAAAAATTTCAGGTAGCGGCCAACTGGCACTTGTGAACTGCTTCTGCTTTGGGCTCCTCCTCAGCAAGAAAGACTGATGTAATGGCATCGGTTGCCTGTTTTTATACCCCTGACGACCTCACATCATGGAAGTGACAGCATCCGACAAAGAAATACTAAGTCACTGTTATTTGGGCCGACTGAGGGCTACCTGGCAGGCAGATAACCCAAGTGTGATGACTGCAACAGTGAAACACGAAGAACATCCATATTTACACAGAGATGATGGGTTATAATTGGCAGCAGAGATTTACTTTGACTTGCGTGGGGGACACGTGATACATTTGTGAAATCATTAGGAAGAACTGGAATATTTTGTTAGCGGATGAAGAGGTGAAGAAAACAGCTGGAAACAAGCCACGGTTTACTTATAAGAAGAGTCGGAATTTGAAGCATATTTTGTGTCCTAAGCCAATGATGCCAAAGGGGGCGATATCCAATAGACTCGGTATTTACACTTGTAGACATTACAGAGGTATTTCTCTGGAATATGTTATGCCCCAAAATTTTATGCAGACTGTACAACTACGAATGTTGTATATTTAGCTACTTGTGATCTATGTGACAAATTTTCTGCGAGTAAAATAACCATACAGTTTAAAGAGAGGAGGTCGATGGCAGGATGCTGCTCTGGGCAAGGGCATACCTGCCTGGGCCAAATAATCAGAGAGCTCCACCGTGCCTCTTTTCTTCGTCTAGGTGACTTGAAGAATCCGCTAGTGAAACATGTAAAGGAGAATATTGGTCACAAATTTTATTTTAGAGTTTACAAGTTGTTTTAGATTATCTTAGAGGTGGAGATCTAAATAATAGAATTGAATTAATTGGAAAGATGCACACATACAAATCTCTTGGATTGAACTCTAATTATTCACTGAAGCCGGCCCTTAAGAGGCATCGACTTAGAAGACAATTTTGATTGACTTGTGTGCTGTTTATAGGTTTTTAGGCTTGGATTTTAATAATTCATTGAAGAAGGCCCCCTGGGAGTGTCAGCTTAGGAGATGCTTTTGATTGGCTATTTGCCCTTTAAAAACTGAAGTCATCATTATGAAACTTAGATCTGAAGAAGGGTCATTTCCCTGGACCCGAAAGCACTCACCTTTTAGAGGTTTTATTTGCGTTGTTTTATTAAAGCTTTGCTGAAGTTTAAGCGTTTACATCTCCGTTTGTGCCTTGGACATTTCCAGTTGTGGTGACAACCCTGGAATATTTCTTAGTTTCTATTTTGCTACAGTGCTGTTCTCTACTGGTCTACCTTGCTGTCACTGGATGTATCTGCATACACACACACGCACAGATACAGAGGTCTGTCTACATACATTTACAAATACACATACATATATATATATATATATATATATATATATATATATATATATATATTACACACACACACACACACACACACACACACACACACACACACAAGCTGCATTCTTAGCATATCACTGGCTCTGCAAGAGCCTTCCTTGATGTATTCCTGGTTGGGGTAAATTCTAAGCACTAACCAACAGGGTGGAAAGCTAAAGAACTGAATAAACACACAATTTAGACTAAACAAGCACATGGCGCTTAAGGATTGAACTTTGAACCCTTCCATAGGAGGATCTAATGGATCGTGTTCTGTCTACACCACTGAACTCTGCTAAACCCATGTAGAATCCTGGAAGAAGACCCCCCTTGACTTAATGAGTATATATGGAGCACTAAGTCAGTGGAAGAGAGAGAGAGAGAGAGAGAGATCATTCCTTGGGAAAAGGTCAGTTGCAAGCATGCTCCAGCCATATGACCATGGAATAGGCAGTTCTTACCCCAAAATAAACCTCAGCCAATCTGGCTGTTAGGAATAAATTTCTCACAGCCCCTCATCTACAGAAGTGGAAAATATGTGTAGACTTGAGCCCCTGATAGTTGAAGGGCAACAACATAGCCTTTGAGAGACAGATGTGTTTTCTGATGGTGACCAGGCCTAGGCCTGTATAAAAGACACTCCCAACATATTTCATATGTTTTACAATGTCAGTCTTCGCTTACTTCCCTCCCAAACAATAAAGACATTGGTGCAGATCTTGTCTCATAATATGGTGACTTTGATGACAGTTTCAGACATTAAAAATGCTCAATAGAACAACTAGGAATGAGGGTCTAAACTGTCCATGAAGCAGAAAACAACTGGTAGCAAACTAATGGGCACTGGGGCTAGGCATCCTCTTCTAGTGTAGCACTTGACATTATGATGTGTAGCAGAAGAGAAATTTAAACTCAAGAGAGGAAAGAATGTTGTAATTGCAGACTCGGTGGAGGATGGTTCCCTGCTAGCAGATCATGGGCCTTCTACAACCTTTTAAAATGCTGGTGGGTGGGTCATAAAGGGCAAAACAGACTGTGCCTAAAACAAGTAGACCATGCCACACACAATGAGTTTAAACACTAAAGGTACAACACTCTTGTAAATATAGTTAATTAAAAAAAAAATGAAAATTATCCTGGATATGGTGCAGGACGATGTATGGCTAGATGATATAAGATTAGTATACTGCTAGGTAGGACTTCTCAATCAGAAACACTCACAGTATGGGGCAACAAGGTAGGGTATACAATGTTTAACTGAAAAGGATGCAAGTTATTTGCATGTTTACTCTCGTTTCCCCACTCAACCCTTTTTGTTTCTGCATAAAAAAATGCCTTTGCATCACTGTGCAAAACAGAATGTTTCCTAATGTTTTATGTTCAGAGCTGGTAAGGGAGACAGCTAGAAAGGTGCTTGGTGTGACATCTGGACTTAGGAAGGAGGACAGAGAGACCTGGTGGTGGAATGAAGACTGACAGGAGAGTATAAAGAGGAAGAGGTTGAAGTGGGACTGTCAGAAAGATGTAGAAAGTAGACAGGACTATAATGAGAGGAGGCGTACGGTGAAAAGAGAGGTGGCAAAGGAAAAGGCATATGGAGAGTCGTTGGACACTAAGGAGGGAGAAAAGGATCTGTACCAATTGGCTAGACAGAGCTGGGAAATATTTACATCAGGTAAGGGTGATAAAGGATAATGAAGGAAACATGCTCACAAGCGAGGAGAGTGGGTTGAGCAGATGGAAAGAGTACTTTGAGGGGCTGATGAATGAAAAGAATGAGAGAGAAGGTTGGATGATGTGGAAATAATGAATCAGGAAGTGCAACAGATTAGCAAGGAGGAAGTAAAGACACCTATGAAGAATGCAAATGCTGTTGGTCCAGATGACATACCTGTGGAAGCATGGAGGTGTTTAGGAGAGATGGCAGTGGAGTCTTTAGCCAAATTGTTTAATGAAATCTTGGAAGGTGACAGAATGCCCGAGAAGTGAAAAAGTGTTTTGGTACCAATTTTTAAGAATAAGGGTGATGTACAGAGCTGAAGGAAATGCAGAGGGATAAAATTGATCAGTCACAACATGAAGTTGTGTGAGAGTAGTGGAAGCTAGGTTAAGAAAGGCGGCGATGATTAGTGAACAGCAGTATGGTTTCATGCCAGGAAAGAGCACTACAGATGCGATGTTTGCTCTGAGGGTGCTGATGGAGAAGTATAGAGAAGATCAGAAGTACAGAGAAGGTCAGAAGGAGTTGCATTGCATCTTTGTGGACTTGGAGAAAGCATACGACAGGGTGTCTAGAAAGGAGCTCTGGTATCGTATGAGGAAGTCTGGAGTGGCAGAGAAGTATGTAAGAGTGGTACAGGACATGTACGAGGGTAGTGTGACAGCGGTGAGGTCTGTGGTAGGAGTGACAGATGCGTTTCAAGGTGGAGGTGGGATTACATCAAGGATCAGCTTTGAGCCCTTTCTTATTTGCAACAGTGATGGAAAGGTTGACAGACGACATCAGACAGGAGTCCCCATTGACCGTTTGCGGATGACTGAGTAGGGAACAGGTTGAGGGAGAGGTGGAGATATACTCTAGACAGGAGAGGAATGAAGATCCGCAGTAGTAAGAATGCGCGCGTGTGTGTGTGTGTGTTTGTGTGTTAGAGAGAATGAAAGGGAGAATAGACTATGGGGAGGATGCAGGAAGTAGTGGATGAGTTTAAATACTTGGTATCAACAGTTCAGAATAATGGTGTGTGTGGAAGACAGGTGAAGAAGAGAGTACAAGCTGGGTGTACTGGGTGGAGAAGAGTATCTGGAGTGATTTGTGACAGACGGCTACCAATAAGAGTGAAAGGGAAGGTCTTCAAGAGGGTAGCAAGACCAGCTATGTTATATGAGCTGGAGATAGTGGCACTATTGACAAAAAGACAGGAGTCAGAGCTAGATAAAGATGTTAAAACTTGCATTGGGTGTGATGAGAATGGACAGGATTAGGAATCAGTATATTAGAGGGTCAGCTCAGGTTGGACGGTTTGGTGACAAAGCCAGAGAAGTGAGACTGCATTGGTTTGGACATGTGCTGAGGAAGGATGCTGGGTATATTGGGAGAAGGATGCTAAGGATGGCGCTGGCAGGTAAAAGGAAAACAGGAAGGCCTAAGATAAGGTTCATGGATGTGGTGAGAAAGGACATGCAAGTGGTTGGTGTGATACACCAAGATGTAGAGGACAGGAAGAAATAGAAACAGATGATCTGCTGTGGCGACCCCTAACGGGAACAAGCTGAATGATGAAAAATATGCATATTAAAAATACTGTGAAACTATACACATGAAAAAATCTATTGGAAGTGCTATGGAGACAAAGTATAGCTTCCAGTATAAATAAAAATGAGAGAAATAGGTCAAAATGTTGAGTTAAGCCTGAACCTTCACAAAGTTAAAGGCATGAAAAAGGCAGGTAAATGACAAACTATACATCTAGTAATGCTGTGGGTGGCACCATTAAGCAATGCTAGAGAAAAATGAAATACAAGTGTTATTATACTGTGCTGACTTACAGCAAACTAACCTTAGAGGAAAAATTAGCATAGACAACAAAGAAAAGAGCAAAATACACACCTCTACTTTAAGGCTGCTCAACTTTCCCATGCCAGCATCCATTTCTACCAATTTGTTGTAATAAAGCTGGAGCTCTCTTTTACAAGAGAGAGCAGACTCCACTTTGTTCTGATAGTCAACACAAGCCTCATTTGTTTGATCCTGAAAAAGAAAAAATAGGTTTATAAAGCTCACTTGCATAAAAGCTTCAAAGTACTTTATAACAGGATACAAAAAGAAAATTTGTTGCTGCATTTAAAATTTATGTGAATACTGTTAACAGGAGAGTCTCCAATTGGCTGGAAGGTATTTGACGTGGGAGAACCACAGAATACTGTCCAAAGAAGAGGATAATTACACTGACAGGTACACTCTCTTACATGTCCAGTTGATTAATTTCTACTAGACTGGGTTGCTGTCTATGCAGTCAGTGCTCTTTGACAGTGTTCAACAGGTGATGTTCAAGTAAACAGAATTAATTGATTTGATTTTCATTGCTTTGTTGCTTATTCACAGGTATAGAAACACATGTACCATTTAGTCTGCATTAATTTATATTAGGAAATGTTCACTATTAACAATTCTAGCTTATATGTTCATACATACAGGCAACATAATAATCTCTGTTCATACCTCTCAAAAACGTGAGGGCTACAGGCAGAATAGCAAGCAAACAATAATGTGATAGGGAGGTAAAATTACTTCTAACTCATACCATTAAGACCAAGAGTGTTTTTTTAACTATCTGTAAACGGACAAATGGGCTACTAACTCTTATCTTTGACTGCAAATTCCACACACTATCTGCTTTTGAGAAACATCAGAATACAAATGCATACAAAAGAAAGAGATTATGTTCTACATTTATTTTAATATTGTCAGTGTTTCTACATGGAACAGACAGTGGGAAAAGCATGGATCCTTGTAGTAAACCAGAAATTACTAGCTTAAAGGCAGAAATAGATGAGACACTTACCATTCTGTTTCTTAACACAAGGTTGACATTAAACTATGATAAAGCATTCTAAAAAGTAGAACGATGAGATGGCACCAGGCTCTCAGCATAAAATGAACAATCTTTTATTTTAAAACAGCTCTTGCTGCTTCTTCAGATGTCGGTATAAAAATGAAGTCTCACACAGCAATTTATACAAAAATTCAACTAGCAAATCAACCAATTAAGCAATTATGTACTAATTATGTACTAAAAGAATACAAACAATAAATGCACTAAAACTTTCAAAATAAGAGATGAACTTAATAAACTGATGCATAAAGCTCATCTAAAAAGTGAGTGTGTTCTCAACAAAGGTTTAAGGGGAACTTTATCATTTAGTCCTGAAGCATAAGCTGCCCTTAACCTGGCTATCCACGTCCTCTCTCTAAGCTTTCAGTAGCATTCCTATCACCACCCAACCTCTTAGTAGCTGCTACCTGTGCTAGGACTGGAAACTTAAAACAATGTGTGAAGTGAGCTTCACATGTAGAAAGAGCATTGTACTCAGTACCATTATTTATATGTCCTAAGTGTTCTAGAATATGTTCCTTCAAAGCACGCTAAATTAACCACATGAGAAGTGCAAGTAGCTTGAACATCAAACACGTACTGTTTACCCTGGTTTGGATGTGTAAATATACCAATAGTGTCAATATAGCTGCAGCACTTACAAGTATAACACGGTCTAGTTCCTTTATAAGTGGAACCCATTTTATTCCTAGTAGTTTTACTATCAATAAACTGTTCTAGATAAACAAAGCATTTGTTTAAAAGGTAGTTTCTTCTTAAAGATAGTTATTGCTCACCCACTACTTTTTTTTAAGATCATTATTTGATGTTCTAATTGGCCAATGTTTCCTTATAATATCCATCTGTGTAAAGTATAAAATAAGTACCCTCCCTGCATTTACCATCACCCAGCCTTTTAGGGTGAATTGAAGATGGATTTTGAAGAAAAGAAGGGCCTGCCTCTACCTTCTCTAACATCTCTTGTAGACCCCTATCCACAAACATATTCTCCAGATCTTTCATTACAGTCATAAAATTGCCATCACTGACATTCACCCTTGAGACTCGAAGTTCTTGCCCTTGTACTATGTTACCAAATAGATATTTGGGGTGCATGCTTGTTCGGTGTAAAAAGTTGTTCTTATAACAAAGTTTCCTGTACAATGAAGTATCGATCTGTCCACTGCTTGAAATTCTGATAAGTACATCTAAGTAACTAATTTCTACCTTGGAATACTCGGCTGTAAATCTCAAAAATGTAGTACTAGCATTAATCTCTTCTATAAACGTAACCAACTCATCTCGTGTTCCCTTCCAAATCAAAAATAAATCATCCACACATCTGTAAAATAAAATGTGTTCTACTTATGTATCAACCAATATGTTCTTGCGTTCCCAGATGAGCATGCGATTGGCACAGCTGTTGGCACATGATGTGCCGATTGCTACGCCATCTCTTTGCCAAAAATAGTTACCAAAACAGTACAGTTTTGTACACTTACTATAAATGTAGATGTTAGAGTGTATTTACTGTTGCAGTCATCACACTAGGGTTATCCTGCCAAGGCTAGCCCTCAGTCGGCCCGAATACCAGAGGGTTAGTATTTCTGCATCAGTTGCTGTCGCTCCAGGACAGACGTCAGGTTGTCAGTGGTATAAAATCAGGCAGCAGACGCCATTACATCAAATTTTCTTGCCCCAAATTTCAGGAGCCCCCAAACAGGGAGCTAGGTTATGGTGGAAGAAAGTACAGTTGTGTACACTTACCATAAATGTAGATGTTTGAGTATATTCACTGTTGCAGTCATTACATTTGGGTTATCTGCTTGCAAGTAGCCCTCAGTCGGCCTGATTATCAAAGTCTTGGGTCCTGTGTCAGTTGCTGTCTCATCTTCCATGACGTCAGGTAGTCAGGGGTATAAAGCATGCAGCCAATGCCATTTTATCAGTTTTTCTTGCCCTAGGATGTCAGGTGCCCCCATAATGGGAAGCATTATATACAAGGTTACACCTCCAACCAAAAGCAAATACACTAGAAAGCTTAAATACAATAAGCAAGAGAGGTATAGTCAATAGAAGTCAGGTGGCTGGAGGGAGGGTAACCAGGACTGCAACAGTGAATACATGCGAACATCTACATTTATGATAAGTGTACACAATTGTACTATGTTCTTCGTGTTTCACTGCTGCAGTCATTACATTTGGGTAGTTTCCCAACGCTAAGGAAGGGAGGAGGCAATTAGATAGCATTAGGACCAGCTATAAGTCTTGGCAAGACTGCAGTGGCAAAACCAGCTCTGGATTTAGAAAAAACTGGCAAGTGGTAATGCTTGGTGAAGGTATGTACAGAACTCCAGGTAGCAGCTTCTAGGATGTCCCTGGTAGGGACACCTCTGAGAAAGGCTGTTGAGGTAGATGCAGCCCTGGTGGAATGTGGTCTTATCCCCTGTGGGGTAGGCTTTCCATGGTGCTTATAGCAGAAATGAATGCATGGCCTATCCACTTAGAAACGGTTTGCTTTGAAATGGCCTTCCCCTCTGCCCCTGCAGCAAATGCAACCAGCAGCTGTTCATATTTCCTGAGAGGCTTCGCCCTGTCCAAGTAAAATCTAAGCTGCCTGTGCACATCCAAGGAGTGCAGTATTCGTCCCACTTTGCTCTGTGGATTAGAAAAGAAGGTTGGCAAATGAATGGACTGATTAAGAGCCACACTGGATACCACCTTGGGCATAAAGGAGGGATTGGTCCTGAGGGACGCACTGTCCGCATGAAAGATGATGAAAAGCTCCACTGCCATGAGGGCCTGTAATTCAGACACCCTTCTTGCTGAAGTGATGGCTAGAAGGAAGGCTGTTTTCCAAGAAAGGAATTTCAACTCTGCATTTGCAGCTGGTTCAAATGGAGGTAGAGTGAGCTTTTCCAATACAAGGTCCCAGGCTGGAGTAGGGGCTCTCCTGGGTGGTCTTAAGTTTTTGGCCCCTCTGATGAATTGCTTCAGCACTGGATGAGAGAAGAGGGGGTGGCTCTGTATTATAGTGAGCTGAAAAGGCCCAGGCATGAATTTTGATGGAAGAAAAAGAAAGGCCCTTGTGAAGCATCTCAGTTAAGTATTGAAGAAGGTCAGTAAATTGGGCACTGTTGTGTCCATCCCCAGAGTTTGGTTCCAGGAACAGAATCTTTTCCATTTTTCAGCAATTTTCTAGTACTAGACCTCCTTGCCTCCAGAAAGACATCCATCACTTGCTTACTGAGGGATGGTTACAGAGATCATGTAATTAACCAGGCTGCAAGGTTCAGGGATTGAAGCTGTGGGTGCAGAATCTGCCCTCCTGCTGGGACAGCAGGGCAGGGGTCTGAGGAAGGTGCCATGGTTCCAGAAGTGACACACTGCGCAAGAGGGGGTACCAGTGTTGGTTCGGCTACTCTGGTGCAATAAGTACTGTCCTTGGTTTGCCCTGTTTGATCTTTGATAGCACTTTGGAGAGGAGAGGCAGAGGGGGAAGGCATAAATGGATAGGATTTTCAAGGTGAAAGACGAGGCATCCACTTTCCAAGCTTGTCTGTGGGGAGTCCTTGTGCAGAATTTGTCCAATTGGTAGTCTTGAGGGGAGGCAAACAGGTCCATCTCTGGACTCCCCCATTTGTTTCTCAAAATGTTGAATATCTTTGGTTCCAGTTTCCACTTGTGCGGGTCCATGAGATTTCTGCTTAGGTCGTGTGCCAATGTATTTAGCTTGCCTGACAGGAATTGAGCTTGTAGGTGCACTTGGTAGCTCAAGGCTGTGTTCCACAGAGCCATGGCTAGTCTGCAGAGAGGGTATGAGTGGGTTCCCTCCTGCTTGTTTATGTACTCATCTTTACCAATAATTGTCCTAGAAGAATGTGGTCCTTGAAGGCTGTTAGAGCATTCTGTACAGCTAACTTTTCTTTTTGATTGATATGCAGGTGCATTTGACTTGGTTTCCATTTGCCCTGAATGCACTGCCCTGCCAAGTGAGCCTCCCATGCATAGTCTGATGCGTCTGTTGTTAGGGTTTGGGCGGCAGGGGGTAGAGTGAAAGGCAGTCCCTTGTTTTGGTGGCAGGCCTCTGCTCACCAAAGAAACTCTGTCTTTAGACAAGGGATGATAGGAATCATTGATTCTAGGTCCTGAGAATGTTGACACCATAGGCTTTTCAGATACCATTGTAGTTTCCTGATATGCATTCTTGCATATGGAATTAGTAGACTGCAAGAGGCCATGAACCCCAGGACTTGCATTATTTTTCTTGCAGATAGCTGGGTCTTTGTGGCCAGTAGTTTGAATAGGCTGTCAAATGAACTTGTTTCTCTGGCGTGAGGTAGGCCATCTGAGAAGTTGTCTTCAATCTTGCTCCCAGGAATACAATTTATTGGCAGGGTACTAGATGCGATTTATTTTCGTTTATGGTGTACCACAGAGAAGATAGTAATTTCTCTACAAATGCTGTATGATTTAATAGTATGTCCTGGCTTTCTGCCTGAATTAGACAAACGTCCAGGTATGGGTATATTTGAATATTTCTTTGCCTGCTAAATGCAATGACTGGAGCTAGGCACTTTGGCTTATCTACTGCACCCAGGGTATTCACAAAGGGCACTGCAGAGAACCGACAGTGCATGTAGCCTGCTCTGAAGCATAGGTATCTTCTGCAAGATTCCCTTATTGGGATGTGCAGGTAGGCTTCCTTTAAATCCAGTGTTGCCAACCAGGCATTTTTGTCTAGCATGGGAAGCAGCTGATGAAGAGTTAGCATTTTGAATTTTGGGATTACCAAAAAAGTGTTTAGGATAGACAGGTCCAGGATAGGACGCCAGGAATTGTCTTTTCTGGGTACCGAGTAGAAACCTTGCCCTCATTCTTCTTGTGAGACAGGCTGAATAGCCCTGATGCTTAGAAGAGAGAGAACTTGCTTTTGAGCCTCTGCCCACTGATTTGGGGGTAGATCTGGCTAACCGTTTGGGGTTGATAAGGAGTGGAAGTGGAATCTGTATCCTTGGGAAACTATATTTAAAACCCATTTGTCTTAAGTAAGGAGTTCCCAGTTTTTTGCATGCAGCGCAATCTTTCCCCCTAAAGGAACAGTCAGTTGAGCAGGGCTTGGAAGGTTTAAAGTTAAGTCATTGAGACAGTTTACTATAGGGGGGAGTCTTACTACTTCCAGCTTTAGAAATGGGAGCCCCCCACTGCTTAGGCCTGTGAGTACCATGAGACTAAAGCCTGGGTGGTCTGCTGGTTCTGGGTTTGGAACTGAGAAGGCCTGGAAAAAGCAGGAAAGGACCAATTCTTAGAAGTCCAGTGCCTACTAAATCTGGGAGGCTGTACTTGCAAGAAATCTAACAGTTTGCATAGATTTAGCTTTTTCCTCCATCTTTTTAAGTACTACTATTGCTTTGTTGCCAAACAGGCGGTCATGATTTAAGGGAGCATCCAATAATTTAGCTTTAACATGATCTGGCAAAGATTGCTCCTTAAGCCAAGCATGCCTTCTAAGTACAGACCCAGTGACAGCAGCCTTGCAAGATGCCTCTAATGAATCAAAACCAAACTGAAAAGTATGTTTTCCAACTTGTTCAACAGAATGCATTAAATCCTGTAATTCTTTATTTTCAGCACAGTCAGGAATCAACATCAGTTTCTGTTTAACCAATCCAATAATATGCTGCTGAAACTGGCAGTTTAAGGCCCTAATGGCCAAAGTTGCAGAAGTGCACACCGTCTTACCCAATCTGTCCAGGGCCCTGGAAAGCTCCATCAGAGGGGGTAGGGTTTTTGGCAGTAGTAGCCTCAATATGCCTTTGGGTCCCTGGGAAATGGTCTCAGGAACCACAGTAGGCTTCTTAAAGAGGAAAGTACAGTTGTGTACACTTACCATAAATGTAGATGTTCGAGTGTATTCACTGTTGCAGTCATTACATTTGGGCATTACATTTGGGGTAATCTGATGACAGGTTGCCCTCAGTCGGCCTGAATATCAAAGTCTTGGGTCCTGCGTCAGTTGCTGTCTCCTCTTCCATGACATCAGGTCATCAGGGGTATAAAACATGCAGCAGACGCCATTTTATTCAGTTTTTCTTGCTCCAGATGTCAGGTGCCCCCCAAATGGGGAGCAAAATATGTATATAAAAATAAATATATATATAAATGCACTTTTAGCAACATAAACTTTACCTTCATCTAAAAGCAAATACACCACAAAGGCTTTAGAATATAGTGAAGGAAAGAGAAGTTCTAGAAAAAAGAGGTGGATGGTGGGTGGGTAACCCGGACTGCAACAGTGAATACACTCGAACATCTACATTTATGGTAAGTATACACAACTGTACTATGTTCTTCGTGTTTCACTGTTGCAATCATATTTGGGTAGAATCCCAAAGCTATGGATGGAACTAAATAGCATTAGGGGCGGCTATAAGGGCCTGCAGAACTGCAGTGGCAAAGCCTGCCCTGGACTTAGAGAAGAGAGGCAAATGATAATGCTTTGTAAAAGTATTAACAGAGCTCCAAGTAACAGCTTCTAGAATGTCTTTGGTTGAAACTCCTCTGAGAAAGTCTGCTGAGGTAGAGGCAGCCCTGGTGGAATGTGACCGGATTCCCTTGGGCACTGGTTTACCATGATGCAAGTAGCAGAAATGAATGCAGTGGCTTTATCCACTTAGAAACAGTCTGCTTTGATATAGCCTTCCCCTCTGATCCTGCAGCAAATACCACCAGTAGTTACTCGGACTTTCTTAGAGATATGGTCCTGTTTAAGTAGAATCTTAGTTGTCTATGTATGTCCAATGAATGCAGAATCCGCTCCCCTTGTTCTGCAGATTTGGATAAAATGTTGGCACGTGAATAGTTTGGTTAAGAGCCACACTGGATACTACCTTAGGCATAAAGGAAGGATTGGTTCTGAGGGACACCCTGTTTGGGTAAAATGTAATAAAAGGCTCCACAGCCATGAGGGCCTGCAGTAAGGAAAGCGGTTTTCCAAGATAAAAACTTTATATGCGCAGAATTTGCTGGTTCAAAAGGAGGCAGGGCGAGTTTTTCCAGCACAAAATTGAGGTCCCATGCGGGAGTTGGTGATCTAGGAGGCCTTAAATTTTTGGCCCCTCTAAGATACTGTTTTAGCAGAGGATGAGAAAAGATGGGAGGCTCCGTGTTGTAATGAGCCAAGATGGCAGAGGCATGGATTTTTATTGAAGAAAAAGATAGGCCCTTGTCAAGCATCTCAGTCAAGTATTGTAAAATCTGAGGAATATTTGGATTTGCTATGTCCGTTCCTTGTGCTTGGTTCCAAGCACAGAATCTCTTCCATTTATCAGCATAAGATTTTCTAGTACTAGGCCTTCTGGCTTCCAAAATGACATCAGTCACAGATTTACTGAGAGGTGTTGTATGAATAATTACATGATCAGCCATGCTGCCAGGTTCAGAGTTTGGAGTTGAGTGTGCAGAATTTGATTGCTCTGCTGAGACAGTAGATTAGGTATTTGAGGCAAGTGCCAAGGAGGGAGGTGAGACATATTCCTTAGAATTGGGTACCAGTGCTGTTGAGGCCAGTCCGGGGCAATTAGGATCATTTTTGGTTTTTCCTGTCTGACCTTTAGTAAGACCTTGGGGAGAAGAGGCAGAGGAGGAAAGGCGTAGACTGATAGGTTTTTCCAACTGAAGGATAGGGCATCCACTTTCCATGCTTGTCTGTGACAAGTCCTTGTGCAGAATTTGTCCAGTTGATAATATCGGGAAGAGGCAAATAGATCTATGTCTGGGCTCCCCCACTTCTGTGTTATCATGCTGAAGACTTGTGGATCCAGTTTCCACTCGTAAGGGTCCATAAGATTTCTGCTTAGGTCGTCTGCCAGAGTATATCGTTTTCCTGGCAGGAATTGAGCTTGAAGATGTACTTGGTAAGTCAAGGTTGTATCCCACAATGCCATGGCTAGTCTGCAAAGGGGGTAGGTATGGGTTCCCCCCTGCTTATGTACCACGTAACTGTGGTGTTGTCCGTCTTTACCAATAGTTGTCCTGGAAGAATAAGGCCTTTGAAGGCTGTCAGAGCATTCTGTACAGCTAACATTTCTTTTTGACTGATATGCAGGTGCATTTGCTTTGGGATCCATTTGCCTTGAATGCATTGCCCTGCCATGTGAGCCCCCCCATGCATCGCCTGATAAGTATGTTGTTAGGGTTTGGGCGGTAGGGGGTTGACTGAAAGGGAGTCCCTTGTTGTGGGAACAGGCCTCTGCCCACCTAAGGAACTCTTGTCCTTAGGCAAGGAATGATAAGAATCCTTGTTTCCAGCCCTGCGAATGTTGACACCAGAGACTTTTTAAGTACCACTGAAGTTTCCTCATATTTATTTTATTTTATTTTATTTGCAGTTGGTTTACCAGGATAGTCCATTGGGCCAAATGAACCCATTTTCAATGGAGTCCTGGGGAGAAAAGCCCCAAATAAGGTTACAGTAGGATTTACATCCATATTACAATAATTACAAGAATTTTACAAATATAGTATACAATATGTGGTAGACAGAGTACTGTTCACATTAAAGTTAGAGCAAACACTTTTAGGAAGAACAACTGGTGGTAAACATTTTAGATGATACAGTCTAGAGAAGGTAAGGTCAATTTAGAAAAGTAGAAACAATTGCAACAGAGCAGACAATGTAGTGAACAAAAATTGTTTTTTTTCCAGTATGGATCATGAAGGATGTGAGCATGAGCATTCCCACTGGGAAAGTAGGTGAGAGTGAAGAGATTTTTGAATGTAAGGTGGTAGTGGGTAGGGAGTTCCAGAGTCGTGCAAAAAGTTTAGGAGTATAATTCGATTAGATTTTGGTTGTTAGATCTAAGTACCCTGCTGGGAAGGTGAAATTTAAATGCAGAAGAAAGAGATGGACAGAGGTCAGGTTTGAAAATGAGCTATGAGCAAGAGTAAGTTGGTAGATAGGAAGTTCAAGCCATTTTAATTTATGGAGTGAAGAGCAATGGTGGGTTGAAGATTTATGGCGGTGTTAATTTAGCAATTTTATTGTAACAGGAGGAAAGTTTTGTTTTAAGGGAAGATTGGTTGGTTAGAGAGGGGCTCCATTATAGAAGAGAGGGATGAGGAATGAGGTAGAGAGAGTGATTTAGTGGAGGGTGTAAGGTAGCGATTTTGTCGGTATAGCATGCCTAGTTTTTTTGTGTTTTTATGTTGAGTTGAATGTGATAGTTGAATTTAAGGTGACTGTCTATTTGAACACCAAGTAATTTAGCATTGGACACCAATTCCAGGGATGTGTTGTTGTGGCTGTTAATTACTAGAGAATTAGTACTGGTAGAGATATGTTTAGAGGGGTAAATACCATTAGTTTGGTTTAGAGGCATTAAGAACAAGGTGGTTATCTTTCATCCAAAGTTCAGTGGAAGAGAATGCATCTTGTGTAAGCTTTGTAGTACTGGGAAGGATGTAGCAGTGCAGATGATAGTTGAATCATCTGCGTATTGGATAACGCTGGAGAATGGAATAGAGTTGTGGAAGTCGTTAATGAATATATTAAATAGGAGAGGACCCAGTATGGAGCCCTGGGGAACTCCGTTGGGGTATTAGAAAATAGGATGTGGCCTTTTCCATTTTACTGCTTGATGTCTATTTGATAAGTAGCTAGAGAACCAGGACAGTGAGGAAGGAGATAAGTTGAGTTGAGAGAGAGAAGGAGCTTGTGAGAGATAGTGTCAGAGGCCTTTGAGATCAAGTAAGAGGGTAGAGACAATATGACCTGAGTCCAGCTTTATTTACAGTTTCTATGAAGGAGAGGAGGGCTGACATAGTGCTGTGGCGGTCTAAAACCATGCTGAGTTGCAGTGAGCAGATTATTACCTAAGAGGTAAGGTAGTAGCTGTAAATGGATACACCTTTCTAGGAGTTTAGAGATGGGATAGGATAGCTATGGGCGGAAGTTTGCAATATTATTGCCACCTTTGTGTAAAGGTATGATGTAAGCCTTTTCAGATTTGGGGTACCATGCTTTCTCTTGGATAGGCGGTTAATTAGTATACTGATGGGGTAGGCTATGGCCTCAGCATGAGGAAGTAAGAAGGAATGTTGTCAGGGGCATTGGAGCATGGTTTTAGTTTTTGTAAAGTTTTTTTTATTATGGATGTTGGTTTTAGTGATAGGTGTGTGGGGGTGACAGAGATGGAGAGGGAGTGGTAGTAGAGTTGGAGGAGTGGGGAGGAGGTGTGTGAGAGGGGTGACTGAGATGGAGAGGGTGGAGATGGAGGAGTAGGGAGGAGTGCTGGTGGGAGAAGTGGAGGATGGAGAGGTATTGGAGAATGAAGATGTTAGTTTGGAGATGGAATCTATGAAAATGAGTTGAATTGTGTAGCTAAGTCCTTGTCAGAAGCATTGGGGTCAGGAGTGGGGTTGAGTAAGTTGCCAGGATTGATAAGGGTAGATATTCCTTTCCAGAACTTCTGAGGATTATTGTTTTGAAGTTTGGAGAAATAGTTTTGTCGATCAGCAATAATGAGCTTTTTACTTTATTTCTGAGTGTTTTGAGATTTATTTTTATGGTAAAGTGCCCAGACTTTATCTCTGTGTTTCATAGCTGCCAGAGTAGTTTGGAGCTTAGGGGAGCATGGTGATCTAGGATATTTAAAAAGGTTGTGTTGAAGTGAGCTACTGCATCATCTAGGGTTAGAGTTTTTAGAATATCCCAGTTGATTCCTTTTAGAGAGTCATTGAAAGCTGTTGGTTTAAAGTTTTTTTGATTGCGTATGGTAATATAGTTATGTGTTCTTAGTAAAGGTGTAGGGAGTCTGTATGCAAAGGTGGGCAGGTGATCACTGAGGGAGTCTGGAAGTATACCACTGTCAGAGAAGTAATGAGGGTGAGAGACTAAGATCCAGTCTAGAATGCTACCTGAAGATAGAGTTTTGGAGGGGCGGGTTGTGGAATTAATTAGCTGTGAGAAGTTGTAAAGGTTTATGTTAAGTGGACTTGTGTTTGACTGAATGGAGGACCAGTTTATGTTAGTATCTCCTAGGATTATTATTTCGTTGTTAATATTTGTGGAGAGCCAGAAAAGTATATTTTCTAATGTGGTAATATTGGGGGATGTAGATGGAGACTATTACTATGTGTTTGTGTTTATTAAGTTGAAATTTTGTCAAGAGTATTTCTGCATTGTCGAATTTGGGAATAGGCTTGTTATAAGGGGTGACTGACAGGGAGGATGAATACGGAAGAGCAACACCACAACCTTTTTTGTGGGATCTGTCTTTTCGGATGATATAGTAGTTTGGTGGTGTTATTTCATGGTCTTTTATGTGAGACTTTAGCCATGTTTCAGATATAGATAAAATGTTGGGTTTGTTGTGTGAGAGCCAGGCATGGAGGCTTGGGATTTTGTTTACTATGCTTTGAGAGTTTAGGGAGGCAATAAGTATAGACTTGTCAATGTTGGAGGGGTTTGAGGGGCCAGGGTTGGGATGTATGTCTCCTGATAATAGGGTAGTAATTAAATATAGAATAATATTGGTTAGGTGTTTGGATTGCTTAGAGTGTGGGTTGTACTTTAATGCATTGGTAAAGTCTGGGTTGAACTTTGATGCATTGGTAAGGGTATGGATTATCTGCTGTTGTGGATGAGTGTTTATAGGGGTTAATGAGTTTAAAAGTAAAGAATAGTTGAATTTTATAGGATAGAGATGGGGAAATATTATGATGTGAGGTTTTGATGGAAATGTGTTGAAGTCAGTAGTTATGTGGAAGGCTTGAAGTAGATGTAGGATAGGTTGAGGAGTAATAATAGTTGTGGGGTGTAGGTTAAGGGTTTTGAGAACATAGTGTAGGAGGTTATTTAAAGTGAAAAGTGAGGATGTTAGTAGTTACTAAGCTGTAGGTTAGTAAGCTAGTTTTATAGTAGGATTGGGGAGTAGGTAGGCCTTAGGCTCTGAATGGGGAGTATGTTGAGGAGTAGTGGATTAGATAGGTTAGGTAGAGGATGTGGGCTGGGCAGTGAAGATTGATTGCTTAGATTGGGTGTAGTAGTGGGTGGAGAGATGAATGTTTATGGGTGGGATAGGGAGAGGAATGTGAGAGAGTTGTGAAATATAATTGGTTAGGAGTTCTAGTGGGTGTGGTTGGGTAGGTATAAATGTAGATGTAGTGGGGGCGGTGGGAATAGGGGCAGGGTAGGGAGGGGAGTGAGGGCTTAACGGAGCGGAAGAGCAAGGGAGGCAGAGCGAGAACCTATCAGTGGACTATTGTATGGAGAGGTAAGTACAAGGGCCAATGGGTTTAACAGGATAGTGTTACTTAAGATGTTAAAGAGAAAGGAAAAAAGAAAGCAGGAAAGTTAGAAGATGTTTAAAGTAGGCTTTAAGGTAATAGATGTGAGAAGCAAGAGTGGTGGGGCTAGGGAGCCACCTAGTGGACAGATGCTAGGGTGTACCAGGGATTCTACCAAGGTAGTTCGCTAGGCTGAAACTTGTTGAGGAGGACAAGGGAATAGTTGAAAAAAGTAGTCTGGAGTAGGGGTTTGGCTGCTGAGCTGTCCTGGCAAGAGAGCATACAGAACCTAGCAGGGCTTTTAATACAGTATTACAGAAATGTAGCAGTGGTTGTACATACTTTCTTAATTCCTTCTGTGACAATGTAGGTCTTTTCATAAACAAGGGATATGGCAGTGGAACTTTCCTATATTATTTTGGGTCTAGGTATCCAGGCCAGGCGTAGTCACAAGGAGGTATTTCAGGGTAAAGGCTGGAGAATAGGAGAGAGAGAGATTGCACTTTAATAGGCAGTACAGAAGCACAATAGCTAACTTTAACAAGTAAATGTAAGGAAATAGCAATTAACATATGCAATACATCTTAAAGAGATAAGAAAAGGAAGCAATTTATACTTATACCACTTGGTTACACTTAGGTAAAGAAAAAAATAAAATGTGAACGCATTTATCCTTATTGTAGCATACACTGGGCAGGTACAGATCAACACTAGCTAATCATACAAAACATTAGGTTATGCAGTGTTTATTACAGTGAAAAATAAACAGTCAGTACTCTGAGAGGCAGTACAATATGTGATAGGTATCCTATCCAACAACCTTTTTGTTGTTGTGTATGTGATAAGCGCTAGTCGTTCAGCTGGACACAGTATATGGATTTGCCCCAAAAGATATACTAGGCTAGTACAACAGTTATGTACATAAACCAAAGGATATACTAGGTTAGCACGACAGTTATTTACAGGAACGCTTGGTTAGCACTTGTACCAGCACGCCAACAAGAACAAAGTATGTTCTTTGACTTTAAGTATCTGTTAGGCAGATTAAATGGTATCGTGTGTAAAAAAGCGCTGTTCACTCAGCAGGCCAAAATATATGGATTTGCGCAGAGGATATACTAGGCTAATGCGCCAGTAATCCACATCAACACTTAGCCAGCATTAGTACATGGGTTGGCGCCAAAAAGTTAAGCTGTGCAGCACTTTGGTGCTGGTTTTGAGAAGATAGCGTTTCACTGCCGACAATTCGGCGTTAGTGCTAAGACCATTAAAAGCAACGATAGAGGCAATACAGGTGAGTGGTGAAATGGGATTTGTGAGCACCTTTCAATTTAGTAACGCTTAACCATTTTAAAGTACATTAATTACTGCTCTATGGTACATAGCGTTACCACACGGAATCTTAGGAGACAACGTCAGCGGACATGAAGAAATAAATGCATTACTAACAGGAGTATATAAGCATTAGCGAGTGTCCGCTTGGCCACAATAAGGCTAATCTACCAAACCCATTCAGCGATGACACAGTATAAGTAATGTCGCTTTCTCTAGCGTCTAATAACTTATTAGCGAGTGTCCGCTTAGCAACAATAAGGCTAATCTATCAAAGCCATTCAGCGGTCTTGCATATGGAATTAGTAGAATGCAAGAAGCCATGAGCCCTAGGGCTTGCAGTATTTTTCTTGCAGTTAGCTGGGTTTTGGTGGCCAGTAGATTGAAGTAGTTTGTCAAATAAATTTGTTTTTCTGGAATGAGGAATGCCATCTGGGAAGTTGTGTTTAAGCTTGCTCCCAGGAATACAATCTGTTGGCTGGGTACCAGATTTCTTTTCATTGATGGTGTACCCCAGTGAAGTAAGAAGTCTCTTTACAAATGTCAGGTGGTGTAGTAGCAATTCCTGACTGTACGCCTGAATCAGGCAATCATCCAATTATGGGTAAATTAGAATTGTTCTCTGCCTGCAATATGTAATGGCTGGAGCTAGGCATTTTGTGAATACCCTGGGTGCAGAAAATAAGCCAAAGGAAGTGCAGAGAACTGATAGTGCATCGAGCCTGCTCAAACGTAGGTATTTTCTGCAAGATTGATGTGCAGGTAAGCTTCTTTTAAGTCTCGGGTTGCTAGCCAGGAGTCCTTGGCTAGCATAGGAAGTAGCTGCTGGAGAGTAAGCATTCTGAATTTTGGAACCACCAGAAAGGTGTTGAGAATAGACAAATACAGGATATGACGCCAAGAGTTT
This sequence comes from Protopterus annectens, assembly GCF_019279795.1. Lineage (NCBI taxonomy): Eukaryota > Metazoa > Chordata > Ceratodontiformes > Protopteridae > Protopterus > Protopterus annectens. The sequence continues at coordinate 1,369,767,824 of NC_056745.1, forward strand.
TCTTTTCTGGGTACCAGAAACAGTCTGAAATAAAAGCCTTGCCCCCTTTGTTTTGCTGGGACAGGTTGAATAGCCTTGGTACTGAGAAGAGAAATTACTTGCTTTTGGGCCTCTGCCCACTGGTTTGGGGGGTGGTCTGTCATCCACTTGGGGTTGGGAGTGAGTGGAAGTGGAATGTGTATCCCTGGGAAACGAGAGCAAAAGAAATGAGTAGAAAATGCTCACTTTGTTAACAAAGATAATAAAGCTTTCGGGAGATATCCCTTCTTCAGTATTCAAACATTACACTAAAAAACACCATTTTTATAAAATATCACATGACACAGCCACCAATGAAATTACAAAAATAATTAACATTAAAATTCAGGTCTATATACATTACTATTTAACTCCATACAGCATTTTGATATTAGTCATAAGCTTATAAATCATCATTTATACTGTTTCTGTCTAGCTATTAAAACAGGTTTAACAGTTATCATATTGTTTAGTCCATGTGCCGTATCTACTTCAAGTCTATCAAGTCTAACAATCCATTTATATTCAGACATTTCTAGCTTATTATTTATATCACCCTGTCAAACTTTTATATACTATTTCTGTTGTTGTGTCTTTCAGTTTTTCCCAGTTAGGGGTCGCCACAGCGGAACTCCGGTCTGCTAATGATTGGCAGTAGATTTTTACGTGCCGAGTTGCCAGCCCTGATGCACAACCTTCAACGAAGGTACACCCATTCACGCATGTCTCCCCATAGAAGACGCTCTAGCTGAGAATCGAACAGGACAGCGTCTTACTGTGAGGCGAGGACGCTACCGCAGCACCACCACCGCAGTTTTATATACTACTTCTAAAGTTATGAAACATCCCTTAACCAATTTTATGTTTAGTTAAGGCATTAGACATGGCACCTCTCCTCATCTCAGATTTGTGTTCAATTATGCGATCTTTAAGTCGCCTTGAACACTTTCCCAAATAAAATCCATCACATCAGGTACATGTTGCTAAATATACAACTTTTATTTTACATGTTGCCTGATATTTCACCTCATATTTTATTTTACTTACTGGATGTTCAAAAACCTGCTTGTCACAAATATCATTACAGCAACTACAGTTTAAACAAGTAGTACCATAATTAAAAGTCACAGGGTTCTTTAAATTCACTTCAAAATCTTTATAACAATTGTCTTTTAAGATTGCTTTTATTTTTATAGGCAAATCGTTGTACCCTACCCAATACTGTAACTAATTCAGGCAAAGATGTTAATATTCGCCAATTTTTTCGAATTATTGTCTCCACATATTTTGTCATATAACTAAGTTGTAACATATCTCAAGGTAGAGGTGGAACGAATCACCCCATCCTCATCTGAGGAATTTTCACCAAAATATGGGGGTGCCATGACGTTTCTATCCCTTAATATATTATTCTTAATCCTTAAGACATGTCATACTCTCAAAATCCTTACATATAACCTCCATCTGTTCTTCGCATTTTATCAAATCAATATTAAGTCTGCTCACCCTTAATAGTTGACTCTTAATAATTCCAGCAAATACATGTTTAGCATGCATGCTTTTTGCATGTGTATATCTATTTACCTGTACGTCCTTTCTATGCACACAAGTTTAATACCCCAGCTTCCTTATATAGTTCAAAATCCAAATAAGAAATTCTACTATAAGAATATTCCATAGTAAACTTTAAAAAATTTGTGGTACTATTTAAAAATTCCACAAATCTTTTTAATTGTTGTCCATTACCTTTCCATAATAGGAAACAATCATCAACAAAACGCTGGTAAAAAAGGATATTTCCTTTAAATGGATTTTCATCATTCATAACATTCTTTTTCCCATTGACTCAACACAATATTAGCATATGTGTTAGCCATGGGAGTACCCATGGCTACACCAGCTATTGGTTGCCCACTGAAAAGAAAAATATTTTTATCCAGAAAACTTTCTATTATATTACAAAGGGTCTCTATCTCTTTACCCATCATATTTGTATTACTGCATAAAAATTCACGAATGGCATTTATTCCATGCTCATTTGGTATGACGGTAAATAATGAACCCAAGTCTAAGGTTGCCAATATAAAATCACATTGTCTGTTGTCCTTATACTATGTATACAATTTCTTTAAAAAATCTCCAGTGTCTTTTATGTAACTTGGACATACAGGTAAATATTTACTCAACATTTTTTGTACAAATATTGATAATGGTTCAGTCGCTCAAACTCTTCGAGACAATAGGTCTCATGGGTGGTTTAAAGATTTATGTAGCTTGGGTATTCCATAAATTACTAGGACGACTGGGCATGATACTGAAAAATAGCTAAATAGATCAAGTGTAATGTCCCCCTGTGTTTGTAAATCATAGACAAACATTTATTTCTGTGATGAAAGTGGCTTCATCCTTCAGAAAATCATTCATCAGTTCTATATATACATGTTTGTCAAATATATCAGTCGCTCCCCCCTTGTCAGCTTAATTACTATATTCTTATTTTCACACAACTGCTTACAAGCTAAAGATTCAGCATATGACATATTAAAATATTTAACCTTTTGTTTACCAGATGAAATATTATTATACAATTGTCTTAATTCATCCTCACAAATCATATTAAAGGCATTCAGTATCGGGCAATTATTTGGAATAAAAACGCTTTTTTTCTTAAATGCACACCAGAATAATATATTAAGGGATAGAAATGTCATGGCACCCCCATATGTTTTTTTTTCTGACATCGGTTAGATCAAGAAAATAGGATCCCCAATGGGATACTTATCTTTTAGAAGACTTCAGGTCAAACTCAAAAAACAAAAATTTCAGGAGGCGGCCGACCAGCACTTGCGAACTGCTTCTGCTTTGGGCACCGCACGGCAAGAAAGACTGGTGTGATGGCATTAGCTGCATGTTTTATACCCCTGACATCATGGAAGTGACAGCATCAGATGCCGAAATCCCAAGACTCTGGTATTCAGGCCGACTGAGGTCTACCTGCAGGCAGATGACCCAAATGTGATGACTGCAACAGTGAAACATGAAGAACATCTGCCATCAGCTACTAACTGGATCCCTATGTGAAGGCCTTCTCAGATTGGGTCCATTTCCCCTGAACAGCAGAGAAGCTGAGGTAACTCCTCTTACAGTAAAGCATCCATTGTCAAAAGTATAAACAGATTTGGCTTCAGAAAGGCGAGACTAACTGATACTACTGGGGACCGTCGACCACACCAGTACATGGAAACAAGCATGTGAAACCAAAGATTATCTAGGGAGTGCTTTTGAGACGCTGCAGCCAATGGCCTTTTTCCGCAACACTCTGCTCCCTCTGCTGTTCAGAAAGCCTCAATGAAATTGTCCAGGATTCAGAAAGGGCCAGTGTGAGAGGTAAACCCTAAATAAACAGCCAACCCATCACAGTAACTTTTTCTTATTCACAGACCAACCTACCACAGTAATTATCCACTATCTGAAGTATCACGACAATAAGGTGGTTATGCTACTGTGCTGTAATATAAAAGAAGCTGGGGGTTTGGTAAATGCCATTTAGTCATGTACCCCCACCTAAGAAATGCCTGCAGTAAAATCATTTACATTACCTGCTGTGAAAATCAGCTTGGCCAAAATGCACAGTCATCAGTTCTAATCAATGGGAAAGTTTGCATTACAAACAAGTTTAGTGAAGTCCAGAGTAAAGGTAGCACTAGGGTGTGGGTGTGTGTGATGTGTGAATGCATGTCTGTAGGGCTAGAACTGGACATGGATGACTGTGTGTGTGTGTATGTCACAGTAACGGGGTTATGTAAGGAATGCAGACTGTTGTGTGGACACGTATCTAAATGGGTGTGTGATACTGATTCGTGGTCTGAGTTGGAGAGTTATCTGTGAGTGTACATGTTAAGTGCACGTGTATGAAGGTCTGAATGTATGTATGAGATGGCATTGAGGTAATTACTGCTGTAAAGTGATTTTTGCATTAATATGCATAAGGATCAATTCAGAGACATGCAAATTAGCTGATGAGGTGTTTCTCATTGTGGCTGAACATGTCTCCGAATCATATAACCAACTGTGGTGTAAATTGGCCTACCTGCAAGAAGGTACTTTGAACGACCACAGGAGTGTTTTTTTGAATCCTGGCTGTTGTCTTCATTAAACCCAAAAGGCACATAAAGATCACTGCCTGGACCTTAACTGTACCTATTCTGCTAAAGGTCTACAACTGTGTCTGCTCTGTGGGCAGGAACAACTGCCACTAACAGATATTCAAATGTGCATGGATGAAAGCAATCCTATGACATGAACTCAGAGAAGACTTCTTCACATAAAGAAGACCCCAGGCATGCAACCACAGAAACAAAAACAAGTCAGGGATACTACTCTAGTCCCTTGATAGGGCCCTGCCAAAAGCCAGTCATCCATAGAAGAGAACAGGTTTTTCTCCTGCAAAGTCTCAATGTCTAGTACCTTGGTAAACCCATGGAGACATGAACAGAAATCAAATGGCAGCACTCTATATTCAAACTGCTTCCAAACCAGGCAGAACTGAAGGCACATCATTTGTGAACCCCCAGACACTGCTCTGCAAGACAGAATGCTTTCATAACAACTGGCACTATCCAGACGTAAAGCAAGACCACAAGCATAATGCATCAGTATATAAACAACTAAAATCACTGAGGTCTAGAATAGGATGGAAACTAACCTCCCATTTAGAATAAAGAAGACAGAATGAAAACGCTCTCCTCATTCGTTATGAGGGACAGTCCTCATGGCTCCTTTGAGAAGTATAGCCTGTGCCTGTTCTAGGACTTTTGTAGTGGAGATATTTCTGGAGAAGGACCAGAAAGCTCCAAGATTTGGCTAGCCATGACCATATCCAATACTAACCAGGTCTCTAGTGATAGATATTTAAGATAGGGTAAATTCAAAGCACCACCACCCATAGACAGTAGTGGACTAAAGTCATGGAATGAGGCTACTGAATAAGCCAATTTTATCCTCCTGGCAGGACTGTCCACTTCAAAAGTCAGAACTGTCTGATACCTGGAATCTCTCCTCAAATTTGCTCACAGAAACCTTCCTTTTTTGGGGAGGGCATACTTTCTGCTCTACTGCCGACACTGACTACAGGTTTCACAAGCACCTTGGTTCCTCTATACTCCTGCCCTTATAAGTTACCATGTTACAGCAGCATCATGGTGTGGTGTGGAGTCTCCATTATACATTTCTACAGTTTTCTCTACAGTGCACCCCTAACATGATGGGACCAGGAGAAGGACTGTTGTACTGTGGCTCATGGTGATGTTTTTCCATGGCCCCGCCCCTAAGCATGCCAACATACCTCTGTAATGTTGAGCAGGAACAGAGATGTGGATTTGCTTATTTATTTTATCTATTTCTTGACAGAATAAGCCCACTGGATAAAACAGACCCTTTTCAGAGATTACCTGGAAACACCTTCAGGTTAAGTAATTTGCTCAGTCACATAAGCAAATTAAGGTGGAAGGAATCAAACCCTGCACCCTGGGCACAGGCAACAGTTCATTAACAGCTCAGAGCTTTAGTTTGCTGGTTTAACTGCCAGACATGGTTCCTGAGGAGAAAACCACAATGGGCCCTTAAGGTAACCACAACTCCTCACCCAAACCACTCCCCAGATCAGTGACTGCCTGCAGCACTAGTCTCCACTGGGTTATAACCAACAGATTCCCCAAGCTGCCACAGTACCTCTCTCCAGGACCTTTCTGCCAGCACTATCCAGCACCTGAGCTGCTTATTTATTACCAATTTCTAGTTAGTGGTCAGGGCTTCAATCCCCCTAAGTCACTGGGCTGTCTGAACATCAATGTAGTGGTGACAGAAAGTTTCCTTTTCTGGAGGCCAAAGGCAAGACCTTAGGATCAAACAAAAAAACAGGAGACATTCCTTTTAGAGAGGGTACCTAATGTGCCCTTAAAGAATGACAGCCTGTACCCATGCCACTGTAAGCAAGCATACACTAGGACACAAATACTCAAAATCAAAGACAAAACCTTTTTTTGTGCCTGATGTTAATTTTTTTTAAGCTTTCCCCTTGATCTTCTCTGAACTCCTAAAAGCTTCAGGCTGTCTCCCTGGATTATCCCAAAGACTCCTTGCAAGGTAACCTGGATGTGACCCTTCAGTGGGTGGGCCCCACAAACTCCCCCAGAAGTCTCCATTAAACTTATTGTTTAGGCCTGGAGAGTGAAGGATTCCATTGGGAGTGACTAGCACGGAACCTGGCAGCATTAATTCTCATGGCATCCAATCAATTTCTCTATGGAGACAGCTAATGCAATGACATCAAGATGATGTCATTGCCACTCCCTCTAATTAGCTGGATATGCCCTGTGAGCCTCCTGGTCTCCACCAAAGGTAACAGAAATTGGGTGCCGCCTCCCATTATAGGGGAGCTGGGAGTTCACTGCTCCATTCCGTCTCCCTAGCCAACACTACTGAGACCAAAAAGCCATTCTAGAGCTTGGATCAATAAATGCAAATGGAAGCCCTTCCACAGTGATATATATATATATATATATATATATATCTATATATATATATATATATATATATATATATATATATATATATATATATATATATATATATATCTATATATATATTACACATATATAAAACGTGTGTGTGTGTGTGTGTGTGTGTGTGTGTGTGTATGTATTAGTGTGCTTGTGTTTGTGATTTGTTCCCATGAAATCTTTAATCTGAAATGGAGGAAAACGCTTAATTTTTTAAATTTTCCTGGTGATTTGAACTTATTTTTTCTGTCATACAAAACTACTAAATGGTGGGTTTTGCAGGCATTTCACAGCAGCAGTCTGGCATGATCCATATTCTTGATTCGATCAAAGCAGATACAGTGGTAACAGAAACATATTTCGGAAGGAAGGAATAAGTATCCCAAAGAAGATATGACTTTAGTAACTACATTCACGTTTAAGTTCACAGGATGACCACTCAATCAAAATAGTAGGAAATAATTTTTTTACGATCCTGGCAGGAATGATGTGCACTGATGCAGGTGAGATCCCAAGATATGATTTCATTTCTGCTGCAGAACTGTCATTTGCAGATCTAAGAACTACACTTCTGCATTCTGAAGAAAATGGATTCAAAAGCACCACATAATTAAAAATTAAAGTAGAAGCTGTTGCTGTAACTCACCAGTTACCAATATTGTTTTAAACAGTTAATAACATAACTGATATAATTTTCAAGCAAAAAAAAAAACTTACTGTGTCTTTCTTTAATTTCTTTACAGTCTCCTTTAGTTTCTCCATCTCACTTTTTAACTGATCCGGAGATTCCACTATTTGTGATCTCAACCTTGCTTGCTCATCTTTCAGTGTAGCCACATCCATTTTCACTTGACCCTAGAAAACACAATTAAGCATCATAGCTACAAAAAAAAAAACATACAGAGCCATAAAAAAATAAACGCTGACTCGATATTTAGGGTTAGCTATACAATATGCAAGACAGGCAATCGATATTGGTTGGGTACATGATCCTTGCAAAATACAGCATATTCAGGATGCTTCCACACACTAGAGACAGCAGCCAGACAAAAGTTTAGTGTGCCTGCAAGCTTTTAATGAACATTAAGAACAACTGAAAAAGCAAACCAGGATCTTGCATCTTGGATTCTTAAACCAAGTCTTGTATATGTAGACAAAAATAATATTCCCCCACCCGCCCTTAATGTGTTTTGCTGTTTTACATCGAAATGATCCACTGTTTCCAATGTTTAGTTATTTTCATATTAACTGCGGCTGCTCCCCTATTTTCCAAGGGCTTCCTTCTACTGTGATAGCACAGTTGGTAAGAATGATGGGTTATGCAACTACTGCAGCCTAGCAATGTTGCCAATATGCTTACTAGCTTAGCTTCCTCCTTTTCTTAGCAGTATGTCCATAGCTGGGAAATGAAAACACAGTTGTATAAAATCTTACCATAAGAATAGATGTCCTTCTCTTCATGGCTGCAGTATTTTTTGCCAAAGAGATCTCCTGCCAAGAATAGCCTATCATCTGGTCAGTATATCAAAGCCTTTACCACTTACAGGTGTCGTATGTAACATAGTGATATGGAAGGACATCAGATGTATTGAAACTTACAGGTGAAGTGCTCTTAAACATTTCTGCTACAAAATAATTCATAATGAAATGAGTGAGCAATGTTTTTTTTCTCAAAAACATTTTTGTTTTCATTAAAAACATACACAAAATGTACATATAACAAATACGATAAAACAATAACAAAACTATTTACAATATTTACATTCATTCATGATAATCATTCTATCCATGAGAAGTTATCAGTATTTGTTCAAAAGGTTGTCCAATTTTTCCCATGCTATTTTTATGAGTAATGTTACGAGTTCTATAACAAATGGTTTGCAGTTCTTTTTTACCAACAACTTCTGATAAATTAATACAATCTTTAAACATCAAACCTTGTTTACTTTTCCACTTCAAATACTTTTCTGGCAATTGCAAGAATTGACCAGAGTAACTGAATCTGAGATTTAGGTATATCAGGTATAGGAACATTGAAGAGGATTAGCGAATTAGAAATATGACCATAAAGCATTTACAAAACATCTGAAGTCTTTCCAGTATTGAACATTTCTACATTCAATGAACATGCGGACCCAGTTGGCCTCTAGTAATTCATCACATTTCCAACATTTACTTTCACTGTTTTTGACAATAAGATTTATTTTATGTGGAGTACAGAAACTCCTATTCATACATTCCCATATATGCAATCTCCAATATAATGAAGAGGTAACATACAATTTTTTGGATTCATCAGGTATTTGCTCTCCATTAATTTTTACAGAGTAATTCCAAAATCAGAGTCAAATTTTTGTGTGTCTTCTCTTAGTATCTTATAGATAGGGGAGATATTTAATTTTTGATTATCTGTCTTCAGGATACCTAATAAAAAGCGGTATCAAACTAGATATAGATTGTCTCTAGGTTGATAAGATACTCTCATTTTGTTTTCCATAAATGGCTGTAATGAGTGTATAAACAACCAACTGTCTTGATTATTATCAAAATTACATAAAAGACAGTTTAGTGGTTTAATACTCTTATTTTCAATAAACTGGTGCCAGAATATCATGTTATTTTCCTTTAATTTTTGCATTGCATTGATGTTGAAAGAATCTAGGCAATCAGGAGAGTATGCTATAGAGAATATAAGAAATATAAACTGTTTAATGTTGTAATTACAACTAATCATATTTTTAAAGTTATTAAATATTTGTTTAATGCCATAAGAAAAATTATCAAACTTCTTATTAAACAAAATTCACGTAAAAGCCAATAAACTCCCTCATTCCATATTGTTCCTTAAATTGATTTTCTATAGTTCTGACATCAGTTATATGAATCTCATGTATTTTTTCCAGCCAGATATATAGGTAGGTGTGATCCAATGTAATATTACATTAATAACGGATTTGGAATAAAGATATAAGCTAGGGAATGCTAGCCCGTTACTGTTCCAAGCTCTAATGTGCCATTTATATGCAATCTTAGGATTTAAGGGAAACCATAACGGATTTGGAATAAAGATATAATCTAGGGAATGCTAGCCCATTACTGTTCCAAGCTCTAATGTGCCATTTATATGCAATCTTAGGATTTAAGGGAAACCATAAAAATTTAAGTAGCATGTAATTTAAATTTTTAAATAAGTTTTTGGGAGGGGGTAGTATCAATGACTGTATATAAAACAAAATGTTAGGTAAAATTATCATTTTAATTAAAGAGAGCCTATCTTCCATTGTGAAGAACATTTTAGTCCATCTTTTGATTAGATCACTAATGGTGGTTATTAAATTATTGTGGTTTAGTTTAACAGTTTAACAGACTCTTTCCATGTACTCCTTATACTGACACCCAAATATTCTAACATATAATTCTCTCAATTAAACAGGCTATTCTCCTCTTAGGTTTTTGTTGATCTTTTTGTTAATTAGTAATGCTTTGGATTTATTACGATTAAATTTAAGCCCTGAAATTCTTTCAAATTTGCTTAAGGTATTTATAACATCATGCAAAGAACCATCAATATCACCCAAAGTTAACATATCATCAGCAAATAATTGTATCTTAGGACAATAGTCCTTATTAACTTGAAAACCTTTTGTATTTTGCTTGTTTCTGATATATGTAGCAAAAGGTTCCATTGAAAGAGCAAACAATAATGGTGACAAAGGACAACCCTGTCAATTCCCTTGAGGATTTCTAGTGGTGAGGACAGACATGATCCGATTTTCACATAAGCTTGTGCCCCACTATAAATTTAGAATAATAAGTTGACAAAATCTGAGGAGAATTTGAAACCAATCAGAATTATTTGTGGATAAGACCAACTAATAGAATCAAAAGCCTTTTATATGTCTAGGCTGATCATTGTTTTTTTGTATTTGCATGCTATGTCTATTAATGATAGTAATTTAATAATGTCATCTTGCACTTTTGTATGAAGCATGAACCCTGTCTGATCATTATGTATTAGATTAGGTAATATTGAAAATTTTATAATTAACGTAATTGGCCTATATGAATCACAAGATTTGGGGTCCTTACCTTGTTTTAATATGGGGGAGATAACTGAGTATTTCCACGATGGGGGTGTTATACATTTTTTGCTTAACCATAGTACAGGCACTCATCATTTTCTTTATTATATATTCAGGGAAAATCTTATATAGTTCAGGAATTACTCCATCCAGTCCTAAAGCTTTATTATCTTTTAAATTTTTTATTTGCTCTTTCACTTCTGTTATTTGTTTATTTAATACGTTATTTTGTTGCACTGACACCTTAGTAGTTATATTTTCTTGAATAAAAGTATTTATTACATTATCTGTCTCCAACAGTGGTGTGTTATAAATATCTTTATAGTAGTTTTTGAACACTTCTAATATACCCATCACGTTAGATGTACTCTTAAATGAACCATTTTTATATTTAAACACATTAATATGATTTTGATTATTTTTTTGGGATCTTACCGCTATTTTATGTAGATATTTGGGATTTACAGCATAAGATTGTAATTTCAATTTTTCCAGGTTTATGGCTACCTTATGTTTCAGAACTTCTAAGTATTTTTGCTTTAACTTAGCAATTTTATGTGCAACTTCACTATTTGGATTTGCGTCCATTTTTATCTTGTCTATTTTTTTTGTAAGTCTAAATGTTGTCCCACTCTCCTTTTTTTTTAAGATACCAAAATTTTAGTCTACTATATATATATATATATATATATATATATATATATATATATATATATATATAAACTTTAAAGGTGTCCCATAGTATAGTAGCAGTCACTTCACCATTATCATTTGTTTCCATAAACATATCTATTTCTTTCATTATCCATTCTCTAAAGTAATTTAACTTAGTTATGTAAGCAGGAATTCTCTGTAGAAATCTTAAATCATCTGTATGTGTAGTTAATGTAAAGTTTACAGCATTATAGTCCGAAAGTGGACAAGTCATTACAGATATGTCACTTAGAGTAAATATCATTTGATACAAAGACCTTATCAATGTTTGTGTACCAAACCGATATGAATAGTGAGTATAGAATAATGTTCTCATAGACCATGTACATCTTAAAGGTTCATCTGGTTTGCAAAGTCATTTAACTTCTTGGCTTGAGATGCAAGTTTTATTTTACCATTATCATTGCCTGATAATAGGGAGTTAAAATCACATGTTGCTATAATTTCCTCTTTTGCATTTAAAGTAATCCGGTCCAGATATTTGTCAACATATTCAGTACTCAGTCCTGGTATCCAGTATGTATTAATCAAAGTATAATACTTCCTACTGATTTCCAAAATAACCATGCTTAGCATCTCATCTTTATCTGAAATACTATGGCAAGAATTAATAGATACAATAAGTATTTTTCCATAGAATAAAAGTGCACCTTCTCTTAGTCTTAAAACATGAATCAGCCAGAAAGGCATAGCCACTGAATGAGTATTTTTGTAGATCTTTTTTTAACAGATGGGTTTCCTGCAAAAAGATGATCTGGGCTTTATGCATTTTGATATATTTAAGCAAACCAGCTCTTTTTACATTACTGTTCAAACCATTAATATTGAATGATAAACATTTACAAGCCATTGAATATAATGTGTATGTTATTACTAACTGAAAGACCTTTCTTGTGTTCGCTTGAAATCTACTGAAAACAAAACTCAAAACTATTTACAAAGACGTACATGAAACAAAGTTTCTGGTTTAGTTCAAAACTTAAAACCATCCATCCACCACCTCTCCAATACCAAACACAAATTATCAATCTCTGCTTAGAATATAGTATAAAAATAAAAAAGAAAAGCATTATGAAAGCAACTAAAGAAATCTGAATCCATGAGATATACATTAGAGAGTGTCTAATATATCTGAAACTATATGAATGTCACATATGATAATAGCACCTCTAATACGTAGATGTCAGAAATACACATCAGATCAAAGCATGTATAAGAAGATTGTCATTATTTCCAAGACTTTTCAAGAAACAGATAATTTAACCATTTTGACAGTCATCTAACATTTTTCATGTAAGGATCTGTTGAATATATATATATATATATATATATATATATATATATATATATATATATATATATATATATATATGACACTTTACAACATAACTATTATATTTTGCAATTATACACATATTACTCATATGTATTAATATCTATATGCTGACGTCTTTCATCAAGAAGGGAGGAGATAGAGAAAAAAAAGGGGGCCTCACAACCCTCTGTTTAGTTACTAAAGATTTAGTTATATAACACAAGTCTAATGTTAATATGCATAATGAGTTTTTTAAGGCAGCTCCTAGTTGACTTGATGCCATTTAGTTACTAATCGTGTCATTAAATCTGCAGAATGTATGCATCTATGAGAACACAGGCATTTTCAGAGGAGTTAAACACTAAAGTATCTAGTGAAGGATAAATAATTCTATGTACAACCATTTAAGAAGTTCAAAAGGTCAAATGATGTCAGCACTGTTTCTGCAAGCTGCAGCTTCATAAGCTTGTTAAAAAGTACCTAAATAGGCTCATGCACAACAGTAGCAGTATCTAGTGAAGAAAAAAAAGCATTTTAGCAGGAAATTCAGATCTTGAAGCTTTTAGAGTTTACAGAAAGCATAAAAAAAAAAGTACTCAAGCTGCCTTGTCAGTGCATGTCATAAATCTCCACAATGAGAAGAGTCACACAGACCACCAGCTTCCTCACAAAACAGCATCATGAAAAAGTAACCCTTTCATATAAAAACGGGTATTTAGAAGTAACAACTGCCTGAAATCAGAAATCACATCATCATGAAAAAATGAACCCTTTCATATAAAAACAGGTATTTTGAAGTAACAGCTGGCTCAAATCAGAAATCATATTATAACATTTTATTTACACACCAGTTAACCGGACCAGAGAGAGAGAGACAGAAAAAAAGGGAACCTAGTGTGTGTGTATGTGTGTGTGAATGTGTGTGTATATCTATATAAACTTATATTGAACTATCTATAAAACACCATTAATGTACTGTATTAATGTTTAAATGAATCTAAACAAAGTCTAAAACATCTAGTTAGAAACACTAATCAGAAACACCTGGTTACCCCACCACTGTCCCACTAGAAAAAATGCACTTTAGTATTAAGTCATATTATACTATTACTAAAGAATAAGAAGACATACATCATTTGTAGTGATTTAAAAGGGAAAAGTATGTAAAGTGCTAATAATGGGGAAGAGAAAGAAAACACTGGTAACAAAAAAGATCAGAAAGAAAGAAGAAAGAGAAAGAATGTTATTTAAATACTTAGTACTATATGCAATTATTATTAGTAGATATAAAGGAAAAAAGTTAATAAAAATTATTCACATTACCTTACAGCATAGAGACATTCCAGAATCAAATATGTTATGATTCATAAAACAAAGCATTTAAAATTAGAAGGAATGTATTCATTTGTCCTTTAGTTTTTTAGCTTTGTTTGCTCCTTCTTTCACAGACCATCCATTTTTTGTTGCCTGTCTCTTCAAACTCAGGGATGAACATTCCATTTCTTCTATGCCTGACAGTATTTTCTTCTTTTGGATAAATTCTACTGCTTCTTGTAAGGAATAAAGATCTTCACTCCTTCTGGCAAGGTGATTTTTATTCTTGCAGGAAAAAGAATTTGAGCTTTAATATTGGCTTTTTTCAAGGACTTAGAGGAACACACTCCTTTCTTCAGGATATAGCTGCACTGTTATAACTTGTTGATACTTGTGAACCTCTATCATCTCTGAAAAAAAAAACAACAAAAAACATCTTGCTTTTTTCCCCACTTTTCTGAGATTTAAAAAAGTTCAGTTACAGGCTTGCTGTTCTTGAACTGTTTGTAAGTTTCTGTGAGGCCATTATTTGCTTGGGCTAAAGGGAAGTCTCTCTGTTGATCAGTGGCAGTGAAAAACATTGAGCAGCCTGCCTGCCCCTGTGGGAGTGGTTACTGACTTGAAACTGTAGTTTTATTGGCCATTTTGGGTCAATTCCAAAACTCCATCTTCCTCTCTTAAAACCATCTCTTGCGCATTTTTGAGTATAGCGCAACAGCGGGCAGCACCGCCTAATTGGGTTTAAACTATTCCTGGCTCCAGAAAGTCTGCTCTTTACTTTTTCCCTTAGAACTGCTCTCTCTCTCAATTTAAACACCATATTCTCATTCTAAGGCCCTTCACTGGTCCAATTAAGTAATCCTACAAGTTAGCACTATTAAACCATAAGCACTACTTATTCTTTTACTCTCTACGATTACCCTGTCCCCTCTATTGGTCCGTCTTAAATTCAGTTTCCCTATATTACTCTAGCATGTCCAAAGGTCAGTCAATGGTTTCCTCTCCAGTCCAGCTGGTGAATCTGGGAATTTTGAGGCAATGTTACAACTGTCTCATGTACACGGACAACCCACTCCTCCTCCAAACAGGTTCAAATAAATGTGAGAGATGCAACTATTTAGCCAAACTGGAGGCTGAGCTCTCTCATCTCAAAACTGGTGTAACCAGTCAGGAGGAGAAGGTAAACTCACACAACACAATTCCAGTATCACATAGTCCCACCACATCAGCGTACCAAACACAAATACACAAAAACATACTCGGAGGCTCTAAATAAAAATCTACCTAAGCAGAGACCTCCAAAGCAGACATCTAAGCAAACGCTACCTCAAAACAAAACACGCACAACACATAACCCACAAAGTCAGTGTGCCAAGCAGCCACAGCCCTTAAGGCTGAATAACACACCTGATGCTCTTGTAATAGGTGACTATTGTCAGACACACTGACGTCCCGCTCACCAGGCTGAATAAAGAGAAGGTCACGGTGAGCTGCCTGTCGGATGCTAGGATCCACCACATAACGCAAGCACTCAAGTCACTCCAAAGCAAATACAAATATGACTCCGTCATTGTACATGCTGGTGTGAATGACCTGAGACGTACCTCCCTGGACTACATGAAAAGAGACATAGAGGAGCTCTCTGATCATGTAGCCCAGGCTGGTATGACCCTGACCTTGAGCAGCATCTTACCCTCACCTAGAATGATGCCACAGTACAAAGACAAAATGATCGATTTTAACAATTGGCTAAAATTTTGGTGTCATTCAAAGGGGAACCAGTGTCTGTCAGCCTGGGATGACATGCTCGACAAGCCACGTTGCTTCGGTAGGGACGGCTTGCACTTGTCACCACTGGGCTTTCGGATATTGTCAAAGGCTCTTGCCACCCCCATAGTGCCTTTTTTAGGCAAGGCTTAAAAGTCAAACCCACCCCCATAGACAGCACAAGGAACAAGAAACTAAGGGCAATGCTGCTAAATGCCAGAAGTCTTAACCTCAAGATGCACGCACTCGAAGCTCTCCTCAGTATGGAGAACATCGATATCTGTGCAGTGACAGAAACCTGGTTCAAGGCTCCAGAGAGCACCCCAGCACTACCAGGCTATACCTCATATCATGCTTTTCGGCCCCAAAACCCGGGGGAGTTTCCATATTTATCAAGGATATCCACACCTCCAGGTTAGTGTAGTGGCATTGCACGAAGTATCGGAGACCATCCATGTGCAACTAACAGTGGGCAAGACTGCTTTTCAGTTTATAGCATCCTACAGACCACCCTCTCAAAGTCAGGAATCCCACTCTGCTTTCCTGAAAACATTGGAGAACATGAAGATCTCTCTGAACACCATTATACTGGACAACTTCAACTACCCAAACATTGACTGGGAGCACTACTCAAGCCTCAGCACCTTAGCCCAAAGGTTCCTGGAAATTATCAACTCAAATGCTATGAAACAACTAGTCACCACTCCCACAAGAGGGGACAACATACTAGACCTGATCATTACCAACATGGGGACTCTATGCTCCACACCAGAAGTATATCCCTCATTGGTAAGATCAGACCATAAATTAATTTTACTGGATGTCAACATCCCGACCCCACCCCCAGATCAGAAAACCACAGTGAAAAACTTCTCAAAAGCAAGCTTCTCACTTCTCAAAACCGAAGTGGAATCCTTCAAGGCCCCAGGGCCAGTGGAAACTACGACCCAAACGGCAGAATCCTATATAAACGCATTCTACGGACATCTCCAGGAATGCATGGATCATGCTATCCCAAAAAAAACCAAGACCCAATCATCCAAAGGCAGGCGTCCAGTCTGGTGGACCCCTGCCATAAATAAACTGTACAACAGAAGGAGGAAGCTACTACATGATAGAGCAAAATCCCTAATAGGGAAGGCATCTCTGATCAGTACTAGCAAAAATTACGATCCTCATAAAATCCTCCAAGGCCAGCTTCGAGAGAAAATTGCACAGGATACCAAAGACAATCATAAGGCTTTTTTCAGTTGTGTTAGAAACCTGGGATGCAACTCCCAGACTTGTTCTGAGTTGATTCTAAATGACAAAAAATACATTGAACCCACAGACATCGCCAATATCCTGGCAGACAGGTTCAGTGCAAACTTCTCCCCCCCCCAAAAGAGCAAGTATCTATCCCGGCAGAGGGCTGCCTCCCAAACATCTCTGATGCTCAGGTGAAGGCTGCCCTCTCCAAAGCAAAAAACACTGCTTCCATGGGACCAGATGGCATCCCAGGTTGCATCCTACATGAACTCCAAGAGGAACTAATCCCTCAAATAAAACAGCCATACAATCTCAGCCTCACTACAGGATATGTGCCCACAGAATGGCGTACAGAAAAACTGTGGTCCCATTCCATAAAGGTAAAGCCTCTACAGACCCTGGAAACTATCGCCCCATAAGCCTGACTAGCTTAGTCTGCAAGGCTATGGAGAGGATCATCATGGAGCTCATAAACAAAGACATTGGGGACCTACAGACACTAGATCCTACCCAGTTCGGCTTTGTCAAGGGCAGATCCTGCCTTTTGAACCTGGTTGACTTCTTCGAAACAGTCACCAAAGCCATAGATGAAGGAAAGGTATTCCACACAGCCTATCTGGACCTTGCAAAGGCATATGACACAATACCCCACTCGGGCATCATAGATCAGCTATCCAGCTTAAATATAAACCCCTATGTCACAAGATGGGTCGCAAACTGGCTCAAAGACAGAACCCACAGAGTGAGAGATGCTGGAGCCATGTCAGACTCGAAACCGGTCACAAGTGGCGTCCCACAGGGTTCTGTCCTGGGGCCACTCTTGTTCGGTATATACTTTTCCGAGGCACAGGCAAACGTGGGAGGACTACGGCTCACCAAGTTCGCAGACGACAAACTGGGCACCATAATCAACTCTCCAGCTCACACAAACATCCTTCAGAAAGGTCTCAGAGTCAGATAACTGGTGCCAGCGCCATGGTTTAAAGCTAAATGCCAAAAAATGTATAGTCATACCCTTTGGCAAAAACAATGTGCCCACAAATTACCACACAGGCGGAAACCCATTAAGTACAGAGAAAGTTATTAGGGACCTGGGGACCCAAGTTGATAGCAATCTCTCCTTTGAAAACCACATTGCCAAAGTGGTTAGAAAAGACCTTCTACATAGCCCACCTCATCACGAAGGGTTTCACATCTAGATCAAGAGAGGTAATCGTGCCCCTTTATTCATCCCTCATCAGGCCCATCATAGAATACAATGCCCCTTTTGGGATGTACCTTACCAGACACCTGCAGCAATTAGAAAGACCCCAAAAGCATCTCACCAAGAGGATCAAGGGTCTCAAACAGATGCCATATGCTGCTCGGTTAAAAAAACTCCAGCTCTACTCAGTTGCATACCACCTACTTCGAGGCGATCTATGCCTGACATACAAAGCTATGTCAAATCCAGAATTAATGGACATGCTCCACCTCAGTAAATCTAAATCCCTTAGAGCCACACACTCGAGGGACTTGAACCTCAGCACAGAAATAAATAGAACTTGCTGGAGGGACAGGTTCATAACCCAGAGGCTCCCTTCGCTCTGGAATAGAATTCCAGTTCATGTGAGGCAGAGCATCTCAATGAATCTCTTCAAGAAGAAACTCGATAGGTGGATGGGGGATCGTAGGTTTGTCCCAGGGATTACTCCAGTGTCACTATTAGACAGAGGCACAGTAAACTAAACCTTAAAAAGGGCACAGTATACTCAAATCAAGGGGTGGCGTAAGCCATACAGAATCAGGCTAGGCTTATAATTGCCCCAGGGCAGATAGCCTAGTATGAACTTATGAAGGTGTAGTTCATTGTCAAAACGATCAACTTTTTTACCCATCTTGATAGGGGAATTAGTCCAAGCTGATTACAGCACCAAGTCCTTGTCTTGCGAGGAAAGAAAAGTTCTGTACTTACCATAACATTCCATGTGAGTTGTTCATCTTGCCTTCATTCGTACTAATGGGTTCGGAGCTGATCCCTCGACTGAGTCAGCCTACTGCAAAGCTCGAGGTTTTAAAATAGCTCAAGGCCAAGTCCCTATCCCATGATGCACCTAGTGTTACTTCAGATCTTGTCTGCTGCGTATAATACCATATGTCATTCTGTAACTCCATAAGAGAAAGTATAGAATGGTTGAGTAACCAGGAAGGAGCTAGCATCTTGGTCTTCTAAAAGCCCAGGAGGGGGGGATGTAAGAATGAAAGCGAGATGAACTCACACGGAACGTTATGGCAAGTACATAACTTCTTTATGTGAAGTATTTCTAGCTCACTGATCATTCTTATTCTATCTCAGGTAGCTCACGGGAGTATATTTTTCAGGACAGTAGACCCAAAGGAGGCCCCGTACCTGGAGATCCTGTCAACTTTGTAATGAGTGACAAAGGTATGAGGTCTTAACCAAGTGGCTGCTGCACAAATGTTATCAATAGGAAGTCTGGCAGAAAAGGCAGAGGATGTAGAAACTGATCTGGTTGAGTCAGCTTTAATTTTATGTTGCAAGGGCATATTGGCAGCTGGATAAGCACATGTGATACAATCAGATAACCATTTAGAAAAAAATTGTTTTAACCACTGGCATACCTTTCCTGGAGTCTGAAAAGGAAACAAAAGGCTGTTCCGATTTCCTAAAATCTTTTGTTCTATCCAAGTAAAATCTGAGCTGTCTGTGAACATCAAGTTTGTGCACCATGTATTCTAGATTGTTGGAGTGATTGGGGAAGAAAACTGGCAAATCAATAATTTGGTTAAGATTAGTTTCAGTGCAAACCTTATTCAAAAAGGAGGGGTTTGTTTGAAGTGAGTCTCTGTCAGCATGGAAAATCAAGTAAGGAGGTTTTAATGGACAAGGCTTGAAGCTCTGACACTCTGCGGGCAGAAGTAAGAGCTACTAAAAAGATGGTCTTCTAAGACAAAAATTTGAAGTCACACGAGGAAGCTGGTTCAAATGGAGGAAGAATAATGCGGGAAAGCATAAAATTTAGATTCCATGGAGAAAAGGGAGATTTCACAGGTGGTCCGAGATAAAAAGACCCTTTGAGAAAGGCTTTGGATAATTTTGTGACATAATATTCAATCCTTCGAATCCAAGATGAAAATTAGAAATGTCAGCAAGCTGAGCCCGAACAGTTGCTGCTGCACCTCCTTTGTTGAAAATCATGGTCAAGAACTGTAAAACAGAGGCCATAGGGGCTTGGTATGGATCAATATTGTTTTTAGAGGCCCATATAGAAATTTGTTTTTCACTCGCTAAGGTATAGCTTCCTTGTAGAGGATTTATGATAGGATAAGAGAATTTGCTTTGTCTCATTGGAAAGCTTATGGAATCTGGCTATGATGGGAACTGGCGCAGCCAAGCTGTTAGCTTCAGAGACTGCAGAGAGGGATGAAGATCCCCCGAAGAGTGCATCAGAAGGTCCAAAACTGGGTCCAGAATCCAAGGGGCCTCCAAAACATGAAGTTGAAAGAAGGGGAACCAATCTGACGAGGCCAATGAGGGGCTATTAGAATGATGGTCCTTCCCAGAGTTATTGCTTTCTGTAGAACCTTGAGTATCAACAGGATTGGTGGAAATGCACACGAGACCCGAGGCCAATAGTGAACAAGTGTGTCCCTTGGGGCTTTTCCCGGAAGGGGAATCAAGGCAAAGTACCCTCCGTATTTTGTGTTCATGTGACTGGTAAAAAGGTCGCAGCAAGGCTGGCCCCACCTGCGGAATATCCTGTACGTTATTTCTTTCTTGAGGGACCATTCGTGGGGCAACAAAATTGCTCTGCTCAGCTTGTCTGCTATCACATTGGATTTCCCCGGGATAGGCGTTGCTAACAAAAAGCGCTGGGTGGATATAGCCCACGGCCATACTCTTAGGGCCTCGAGACAAAGGGGATATGACCTGGTTCCTTCCTTGTTTAAGTACCAGACCACTGACTAAGTCTGAAACACAGTCGTACCCAGAGGAAGAGACTACTGGAAGTACTGCAACGCCAAAAGTACTGCTCTCATCTCTAAGACATTGATATGCAGATGTATCTCTTGATCGGTCCATATACCTTGGGCTGTCCGTGATCATGGTGGCCGCTGGTGGGGGTAAAACAAAGGGATGTCCTATCGTAACATGAAGTGAGGTCAACCACCACTGAAGATCCTTTTTGCAGGAGTTTGTGATCATTATCAGGCAAGACATGGGAAACTCTTGGTAAGGCCATTGCAGTATCTCCATGTGCATATGACCCAGCAGTATGGCCAGAATTGCAGCTGCCATCATACCCAACAACTTTAGAACTTCTGATGCCGGAGCCTTGTTTTTGGATATCAGAATGCGGACCTGCTGATGAGTAGCAAGACTCTTTCTACTGGAAGTCTTAGTATGGTGGTGGTGGTGGTGTCCAGTTCTGCTCTGATAAAAATGGTATGTTGCGATGATGGCGACAAGGCAGATTTTTCAGCTGGCTACAGAGTGAGACTGGAGTCCCGGGCTTGAATGAGTTGATGCCTGGTGGTGGCAATGAGGAGCCAATTGTCTAGGTAAAGAAACACCTGGAATCCTAAACGTCTCAGGTGAGCCATGACCACTGCCATACATTTGGTTAACACTCTGGGGGCTGTAGTGAGACCAAAGGGCAGGGCTAAAATTGGTAATAATTGGCTACCAGCCGGAAGCGCAGATGATCCCTGGATGGCCTGGCCATTTTTATGTGGTAGTACGCATCCTGGAGATCTCTCGAGCACATGCAATTGTCTTTCCCTAAGAAGGAAAGTATCGACTGAAGCATGGACATCCGAAACTTCTCTTTGACAGATTTGTTAAGCCTGTTGAGGTCCAACATAGGTCTCCAGTCCCCGGTCTTTTTGGGAACTAAAAAGAATCTCGAGTAAGCTCCGGATCCTGTCTGGTCTGCTGGGACTGGTTGGATGATTTTCTTAGCAACGTTTGGACCTCTACTGTTGCTTGTTCCCTGTAACTGGGTGGAACACCCGGGATTTTCCTCGTCAGTGGAGGGGTTGTGGCGAAAGGAATAAAGTATCCTCTGGAAATGATACTTTGTACCCAGTTGTCCTCTGTCATTTTGAGCCAGGCATCTGGGTACAAAGATAAGCGACCCCTGACTTCCTCCAGAGTAGGACAGTCGGGCCTCCTTTTAGGAGCAGAAGTAGGGCTTCCCAAAGAAGTGATCTCTGTTGCCCTGGTTTTGCGGACCCCCTCTACCGCAAGGGCAGCGTCTTTCATTATTGCCCTCTCCTCTGCTCCTGGAGGGGGGCTCTGCTCCTGTAGGGGGGTTCACCACGCGTGTTCTGAAAAGCTCCTTGGGCTTTTCGGAACCACATTTCCTCTTCCCTTTGACCATTGGGGAAGTGTCTGGTAGGGGCGGAAAAACAGACTCCGACAGCAGAGTCTTTCCTTTATGCTCACACCTGGTCAAAGTTTCCTTGACTTTGGGCACGAAAAGAGACGAGCCCTCAAAAGGGGTATTCACAAAGGATGACTTGAAGGGCTCCGTGAAGGAACACAAGTGCATCCAGGAGTGTTTCCTAAGATCAATTCCTGTACCCGCTGCCCTACTCATTCCATCAGCTGCTTAAGAAGAGGCGCATCGACAAGCTAACAATGGAGCTGAGGGTAGCAAATTGGGAAGCAACTTTGTCTGAAGCTCCTGCAGCTACTGTACCCTGAAGAGCATCTCTCAGCTCATAAGGAGATTTCTTTGCAGTCTGGTGAAATGGGTTAAGTAGTTGAGTGGAGTGTAAAAGTCACTGAACTAAATGTGCACTCTCCATATCTATCCATGATCCTGGAGTCTCTGTTAGAAGAATGGATGGATAGAAGAAGTTTCTGACATTTCCTTTTTGGTGGCTGCCGTCACCACCATAGCATCAACTGGGGCACCTTTGGTCAGAAAAGATTTGTCTTGGGGAGCACAGATGAACTTACTAGGCCCTCCTAGGAACAGACGTCATGGTGTCCGGAAACTCCCACAACCTTCGTGAAACCAGCTGCATAAGTTCATCGAAGGGCGGAGACACCACAGAGGAAGAGGGCTGAGACCCGAAAGCCTTCAGGAGAACCAACTCGCCTTCAGTAGGGTTTGTGGACTGCCAGTCACCCCTCTGCCTAAGGATTTGTATCTCAGCAAATGAGATATCCTCACAGGGGGACCCTTCTGATTCATCCAAGTCAGTATAAGATGTTAGGACTTCCTGAGGGGAGTCTAGATGTTTCCTCTTACAAACTCTCTTCCTAGGAACCTCATCACTGGGAGCCTCTGGTGAGGTCTCAGAAGGGCATGGGCCACCCAATGGGGCTTACTGAGGCTCTGGGTCTCTACGCTTTTGCAGGATCTGTGAAGCAGACACAGGTGGTTTAGGGGAAGAAGATGGACCTGAGGTTGAGGATGTCTGAGGAGACATAACTCTCCTCATGGCTTCGAAGGCACCCCTGCTGCAATGCGAAGGGATCGACAGATCCGAGGAAACAGTCAATACCCCCTGCACTGGGCAGTGGGCTCCGAGCCAGAGGTAGGAGCTGAGCTCATCTGAGCCGAAGCCCTGATAGGCAGAGTCGGAACAGACAAGTTGGTCGGACTATCCTCCCCAGAACCAACCAGAGAGAGTGTCGGCTCCTAGAGTCCTCAATCGTCACCGAGGACATCAGAGTTGAGAGACAAAAACACTAGAGCAGGCGTCAGTTCCGAAGGCTCTTCTGGCTCTGAAGGACCGGTAAGGCTCGAGAAAAAGTTG
>NC_056745.1:1369792115-1369799552 GCF_019279795.1 Protopterus annectens
CTCCAACTCCACAAAACCCACTACAGAACCCATGTGCAACACATTCCCCTGTCCATAGTTTAGGATATATTGTATATCCAGACATGGTCTTAGAACCCAGTTCTGTGGGAATACTGACAATCATAAATCATGTACATAACCACTACTTCAGCTGGAGGATAAGCCCATAGAATTTTGCGTATATGGAGTTCCAGAAAATAATAAGAGGCCTGCAACTATGCTCCGGGACAACAGTTGGAGACATGGACTTCTTAGGCAGGAAGCTCCACTGATACATAAGCATACCAGGTTCTTGACCAACATAAAAGTCAGTGAAGACATTTTAATGTAACTTTAGTTTTATATTTAAAAAACAAGTCTTGTCTTCATTTTAGAAACTGCGCTAGAATTTAAAGTAAGGTTTTCCACAGTTAGCAACTGCTAGATATGAGATGGGAAAGAGGGGAACATGTTTTTTGGGAATGTAACAAGTTAATAGATTTTAGATATTCCCTACAGGGTATTTTGTCAAAAATGCTGAGGGAACATTTATTTTTTTTTAACTAAGAAAAAAATTATTTTGAGCTGGGATACAGAAACAAGTGCTTAGACACAGTAAGGTCCTACTAAGTTTATGCTGGTGACTGCCAAAAAAATTAAAAGGAAATGGAAATAAAGCCAGCTGTAACAGAACTGTTGAATATTGAAAAGATAAAAGAACTGTAAGTTGGATTTTTGGAAAATGGAAGGTGTAAACTACCTAGAAATAAATGGAATCCTTTGGAGCAATATGTTCTGGAGATGATATTTCAGGGAAGGCATGAATAGAGCAATTTGTTACATTAATTGAATAATTACAACAAACTTTATATCTGTACAATTTGTACAAATGAAAAAATTGTTGGAACTTTTTCCTTTTAGAATTGAATGTATATCCATGTCACTATACTTTGTGTACTGTAAGTAAAGATATTAAGTATGCTTTGTGTACTGTAAGTAAAGATATTACATGTTTAAAATAAGGGATAAAGATTTTTTTGAAAATGAGTTTTCAAGTCCAGATGTGCAAAGACAAGCCTGACCTCTTGAAGGCATACATGAATGTCAAACTGAGAACTTAAGTCGCAATACCTAACCTTGTTTAAAACATATCTTCAACTAAAGACAAAACTTCTCTTTGATGCTCAAGAAGCACTGAACTGTATACGAGTCTGAACTTGAAGGGACAATGACGGCTTTCAGCAGAAGTATGATTGCTTACTATTACAGGAAAACTGGAAATGCTAGGGAGAATGGGTCATGGACAGAAAGAAATAGAATGGACAGCTAAAGATAAGCCACAGAAATAGATGGAGAAAACCTGGTTGCATGAAAGTAGTAAACGGGTATGATAGCCTCTACAATGTGATAAAACCATGCAAGAAAGCTTTAGAAAAGGCTCCCTCTGATTAAGGAATGGACCTTCCTAATCCGCGGTGGTGGTGCTGCGGTAGCGTTGTCGCCTCACAGTAAGACGCTGACCGGTTAGACTCAGCTAGAGCGTCTAATGCGTGGAGACATGCGTGAATGGGCGTACCTTTGTTGAAGGTTGTGCGTTAGGGCTGGCAACTCAGCACGTAAAAATCAACTGACAATCATTAGTGCACGGGAGTTCCGCTGTGGCGACCCCTAACCGGGAAAAGCCGAAAGACACAACAAGGGCAGACCTTCCTAATGTCACTGATGAAATCATTGAAAAAAATGGGGAGATAAAAATACAAGCCCTGCCATGGTCACTACATGGCCTGTCTGGCTTTAAATACTATCCTCTACTCCTACATTCCAAGTAAATCACCTAGGTCTGAAAACAGCTTCAACAACATTGTCCAAAGAAATCAGCTGGTCAATATCTATACTCTTTCTCTATAGCTGAAATCTGGAACACCCTCGCATTATCCTTAAGATCTAACCACATTCTTACATCCTTCAAATGTGCACTCAAGGAATATCCAAATCTTGAATATGCTCCTGCTCAACTCCAGGCTAATTTCTAGCCATTTCAACATCCCTCTATCTTCATTCTCTTCTACTATAAACTCTGTCTTCCTTTATCATTTTATTTTTCTCTCTTAGTCTTTCCTCTTCTTCCCTGCCCTCAACTCTATTTACCTTTTCCACTTCAATTTTATCTTTCTCTTTTCCACTTCCCTTCTTATACGTTCATTCTACTTCTTTCCCCTCCTTTCTTTGCTACTTCTTTCCCCTCCTTTCTTTGCTAAACTGTAAGCTACTTAACATTTTTCCTACTTATGACTATCAAATTCTTTATGCCTTAAATGGCTTAGATACTATATGCTATAACATTCTTTAATTATCCTAAGTAGGTAATATTTGTGCTACTGTTTATTTTACTGTGTTTTAGTTCCCATTTGAAAACTTAATTAGCATTTCTCTTTGTCCTACTGAAAATGTTTTATATGGAGTATTTCTCCCTGGGCCTCCACTGAAAATGGGTTCTTTGTGGCCCAGTTGGACTTTCCCAGAAAACAAATGTAAAAAAATAAATAAATAAGTGAATATAAAGTAGTATATGATGGGTTTACTAAAGAGATGGTTTGTAATGCAGGTCTAGATATGTTTTGGCTCTCTATCCTGTGATCATGGTCACTAACACCTGTTAGGCAGCAATAAAACCTTTAGCGAATGCACTGGTTGAATAATGTAGAGGCAATTCCTACAATGAAAGGAATGATCATTTGAGATTTAAGTGATGTATACTGGCTATAAAATTCAGATGATGACAAAGTTATGGACACTGCTTGCTGGCACAATTAGCAGTGGTTGGGGAATGAGCTTTCTTAAGGCTGAATTAAGAGCTCTAGAGAGACTATGATCAGTCAAGAAGTATGGGCTAATTACAGAGGCTCCCCTGTTTACACACAAGAGGGGTCCTTGGTTTGCTAGTTACGAGACCCATAGGAGCCTTGACTGCGAATTGTTTTAAGGAAAGCAGACAAAAGTAGTTTGCAACAACAGCATTTTTGGACAAACAGGCATTTGGACCATTTTTGGTATTTACTACAATTCAGTGATTAGATGTTGCAGGTGACATAACTGTTATGGAAATGAATAACTATTTTTTCTATATTCTTTCTGCCCTGTGTCTGCCAACCATAAAGCCATATCCCAAAGGAAGGGAACCAATATCAAGGTAGCCATGACCGTTCTTTGCACCCCTTCCCGTTTTGTACCCAACAGCATTAAATGTCACAGTGAGATTGATTTGTAAAGATGCTATGGGGATAGTACTTGGGACTTCAATTTTTTTCACTTGTTTATGTTTTTCATTGAGTTAGGTGTTCAGTATATTAGCCATAATTATATACTTGGGTGTTAAAGACGTACCATCAAAGGGAGAGTGAGATCTTACTTTATACAATGTCTTGTCAGAGAAGCCCAAAGTCAACAAGGCTGAGCAGCAATTTTGATAGGTAGCAAATATAAGTGGCTAAGGACAATGTCGTGCCCGATGAGGTGAGTAACTATATATAATCTATTTTGAGGTTGTAATATGCTCAAAGTAATTGACAAAAGCCATCTTCCATTCTGGTTCAAAAATAAGTTGCATTTGGTTTCGACTGGGGAGGCAGAGAGGCTGCAGCAAAACTTCCATTAGCACTGAAAAACTGCATTAGCACTGAAAAACTGCATTTGCCACTGATTAACGTAGATAACATTTTGATGTCAGTAAATATCAACTGGGCCATTTCCCATATCCATACTGCCTCACAACACAAGGGGTAAAGAGAGAGTTGCTCCCTGCTTTTTGATGCATCTAACCACTGCCACAATACCCAAGTGAATGGAAATTGCACCATGAAATAGGCCCTGTATGGTCTTTTATGAAAGGAGGACTGCTCTTCGCTGTTGGACACTTAACATGTAATGGGGCATCTTGTGGCGACCAAGTCTTCTGGAAGGCTTGCTGCAAATAATGACCTCCATCCAATGGCAGAGATATATGTTGTGATCATCCCTGAGGAAGAGGAGAAAAAACAAAAGTGCAGCCTTGAACAAGAATGTACAGCCACCCTAAAGATGCTGGTCACTAGATTTTGATTGCAATATTATTGTTGACACAGGATCTGAATCTAGATGCAAATGGACCCAGAGTGCTGACTGAATAATCTGAATGTGGTACTTCGCATAGACTATGACACATATTGTAGCCGTAATCAGTCCAAGGACTTTTTGGTAGAATAATGTGCGTCAAAAGTTCATACAATTGCTTTGCTGAATGGTAGCTTTGTCCAGACGAAAAACATACAACGTCCTACTAAATGGTAGCTCTGTCCAAAAGGCCTGCTAGACTAATTCACTTCTCCAGGTGGCACTCCATGAAGGTCTGTGCCTATGACAGATCCAAATGGGACTTTGTGGTATTCAATAAAATTTCTAAGGATGGGAACAGGAGGATTACATGATTCCTGCCTTGATTAAGTGACTACTTGGGAAAGATGCTATCATGCAGAAAGAAGGAAAACCCTCCACCATACATTTGGCTCAACACCATGGTAGCTCTAGTGAAACTAAAGGGTCATGACCTGTAATGGCTGGCTTCTACACTAAGGTGTAGAAGCTCTTGGATACCTCAAGTATCTTTTAAAGACACCTTAAAGGCCTAAAAAGACACATCCATTCACCTTTTTGCAAGCACCAAATGAAGGAATGCACTGTGACCACTCAGAATATGTTTTATTTTCCTTGCATACAGATTTAAACTTCTGATATACAGTACAGCTTCGAGGTCTTGTCTTTTCTTGGGGCTAAAAAAATCTTGAATAAACTCTAGAGCCTTTCTGGTCTCGTGGGACCTCATGGACTGCGCCATCTATAAGTTATTTACTGCCTCTCTTCAGGGTAGCTTCTTTTAATAGTGTAGAACATTTGGAAGCAGTGAGGAGCACGTAAATAGGTACTGTGTAGCCTCTGGATCTTTCCTCATGATTGCTTGTCATGCAGAGAGATGCAAGGAGGCACCATCACCAAATGCTTCCAGTGGTAGACAGCAGCTGTAGTTGTCCCACCCTTTGGAGGCATTACAGAAACCTTGATTCTGTTGACCTCCTCTGTTTTAGGTCACTGTTTTCTGATATTCATCACACTCATGTTGGTTTTTCACTGTGCTGCTGCTCATATTGGAGCTACTGGGGTCTTCCTGATACATGCATTCTTTGCATTCTTCTCGTAGGAAGGTTGTACTTTGAAAAGTGGATTCATCTTTACCTTTTGCTCACTCTTTTTGCAGTATTTCTTCAGCCTGTAGCCAGACAGCAATGAGCTCTCACAGTAAGGCATTGGTTAAATAAGACCTTGAAGTTGACTGCAAAGGATAATGCTGAACTCACTCGTGACATCTCAAGATTATTCCTGAGCTGTCAGCAGGTGCTGCTCCATTTGCAGCACTGTGAATAGAAGAATGGAGTGTGTGTATTCAGTGTTGACACTCAGCTTGTTCAATGTTTGTAGTGCCTTTTTATGGTAGGTTACGCTAAAACCTCACAGTTTGTGTTAGACAGTTGATGTCCCCTTATCACAATGACATCATAAACATGCTTCCCAAAGTGATCTATGGGCTAAGGCTTTGTTGGATTGGTGGACCACTGGGCTCTCTCTGGAGGGCTCTTTTTCATATCTGTCTTTAACAAAATGGAGTCAACTAAGGGCACCTTACACCAACACTACCAGTTATCTTACCCAGTGCCCTTGGAATAAATTCTACCACACTTCACTGGCATATATCTTTGTTACACTGTTACAGGAATATATCACTACAGATTACACAACTGTAGTATCTAGTATCTCATAACTTAAAACAGCCCAGGTTACACTTGAAAATGGAATTACTACTTCAAATGAACCTCAAATGTAAATGTATGCATCTAAATTTATATAAATGTTGATATAACACAGGTTGACAACCTATGTCTAAAATCAGGAGAAGGAATTCCATAATTAAGGCGTTTGTGGCATACAGAACTGGGATTATAATTTTAACATATCATACTAAAATCCAAAGACATAAAATAATACTTACCAATGACTTAGTTTTCTCCTGAAGTTCAGCTTTGAGCCGAGCCAGTTTATCTTGGACAGCAGTCTATGAATGAGAAAGAAAACGTACAGAATATTTAGTATAGTTGCACAGTAGCTGATGATTTAAGGGAAAAAAGATATAAAAACAACCATCATCATAGGTTCATAAGCAAATAGTTTGCAGACTATTCTAAGCCTAGCCACTAAGAGATCAGAATCAAACTCAGTATTCTTGTATCTCTGACACAAAGGCCTTAATCATCATGCCAACCCCTCTCCTTTCCTTCATTTCGATTTTAAATAATCATGGAATGGCTGAGTTAATGCAAGACTCAAAGCATTAAGGCACAGGCTGATGCAATACCATACTTTTAATACTGTAATGACATTGTTTTCAAATTCAAGAAAAAATTGATAACTTAAAACAGTCACTGGCTGGCATTTGATGCATGGAAAATCTAAGCAGTAGGGTTCTATTCCTAAGCCAAACATTTGGATTTATGTTTTAATAGTGGCATCACTGTATAATATTTTTGGTGGGGGTGCTGCAACTCTTGAGATGTACTTTTGGATGAGGCACTAAAATCCAATATAAATTAATTGGCAGGTAAAGAAAGGTCCTATCACTTATCAAAAGTTAGTTTTTAAATTCAACACTTCAAACAATTCTATAATGTGTTTTTTTAAAATGTCATTAACAACCTAGCACATAAAATGAGCACCGAAAACATCAATTTTTCTTTATAGAATCTCAGAATTTTAAAAATTACAGTGTACCTCATTATAACTAACCAGATCCATCCATCCATCCATCCTCAACCCCTTTTTCCCCAACTTGCAATGGGGTCGTGGTGTCACTTCAACAGTGACAATCATCTTGAGTCAAGGTTCACACACCAACGGATGGCTAGCCCTGCCACAGAAGTTCATCCGTACCACTCATTCGCAGACACACACACTAGCACCTACAGCTGATTTAGAGTCCAATCCACCCAACAATAAGATGCAGTATAGTTTCCTTTGACTATGTTTCTGCCCCATTCATTCCCCTTCTTCCATTTAATTAAGTAATAAATTTACCAGCCTTTCAAAGTTCCAGATATGGCTGTGCATTTTTGCACCACATATTAACAAGTGTATGAATTGTAAAGAAGTTAAATCATATATTTGCGCTCATTCCCCCTTGCATCTCTGGATTTTCCATAAAAAATTATCCTACGAGAGTATTCAAATCATTTAATTATATTTTGGCCTTCATCAGATCCCAAAGCCCTTTTATTTCTTTATACTCAAAATGCCACTCCCTTTCTGTTTTCGGATACATTTCTACCAAACAGATTTTTTTAATCATCATAGTTTTTTAAGGGATTTCCCCTACTTGAA
>NC_056745.1:1369800052-1369865052 GCF_019279795.1 Protopterus annectens
GTAAAAAAAAAAATTTTATTTTTTGGAATAAAAAAAAATGGCAAAAATTTTAAAAGGAATTTTTTTTTCCCTTCTAAATATTTTATGTCTATGTTTCTTAGAAACTTTGGTCAATACCAACAAATGAAAAAGATGGCATTAGGGTATATAGTGCTATTTATAAATGATGCACTCCTTGCACATTCATATCATAAATCACCAATATGAAGAACAGTTCTTTCATTAAAACCGCATGCTGGTATGGCCAACATAAAATGCTCCACAACTGCATACTGTCATTGCAACCTCTCCCAAGTCGTTGCACATGCAATACTATTTCCAATCAAACATGCTTTTGTTTTATCAATACATAGAAATATTTTGATATGCAAATATTAGCATAGTAAAAACACCAACAACTTCATGTAGCCCAACAAAGACTAAAAACTGAAAAGGCTCAGTAGTAGAATTGTATCCAGGAATGAAAATGGCCCGAGTAAAAACAAACAAAAGCTTTATTCGAAAAGTTAAGCTCTTTCGTCTCTGTAGTCACAGGCTTCTCCAGAACAAAACAGCCATTTGAATTCATGCTTTTATAACCTAATTAGCCATCACATGACTAATCACCTCTCCAATAAAATTATTTATTTCAACATTTACGCATTTTTAAATATTGATAAAAACTCTCACATTTAAACACATTTTTATACTTAAGGCATCTTTACCTTAATAAGAATACATCAAACAAAATACATTCAGACAAAATGTTAAAAAAATCTATTTGTACTGTAAAAAGGTTTTTTCCTTTTTTATTATAATCAGAGTACTTTTGTAGATATGCCATTTACTAACACAGGAAGCAGAAATACAACAGCGGACATAAAATAAATAGCCTCATACTATTAAAAAATGAGTTTCAGTGTTCCAAACACTTTTTAACCATTCTTAAAATACCTAAACCTAGGTTCTTTGTCTTAACACTGGTTTCAAGTTAATGTACTCTAACCCTGGTAGGGTAGCCACATTTAATCTATGTTGCCAGTAAAATTATTTCAGGGCAAGGTCATTTTCCCCAACACCTTCCTCTTGGATTCTTTTTAAATATCTCTATAATCCCAAACCTAAATTTCTCACTGGAATTGCAATATGTAGTTATGCTTGTAAAGGGCATTGTTGGAATTTTTATGTTTAATTGCATACATATATATATATATATATATATATATATATATATATATATATATATATATATATATATATATGTTTCCTAAAACATCTTTCTCGTTTCCCTATATAAAACTGTGAACATCCCAAACACATGGCAGTGTACAGTAAACCCCTACTTCCACAATTACCATTTGCTAATTTAACTAGTTGTGGGGGCCTACTTACAACCACTTCCACCCCCTCCAAGATGCAATTACAATATTTACATGCTCTATATTTTTGTGTTCTATTAAGTTGGGGGTTTCAAATATAGGATGTTCCAACCAGAACTTTAGATAATACTCAGTCTTATAAACAAACCAAAGCTTTTTCACCCACCATACCAAGTAGTTCCAAATTAGTTTTAAACATAACCAAGTTTTTAACCATGATTTTCCATACCATGTTACTAAATTCCCCATGGTAGAGAACCATGCAATTGACAAATGCAGGCAATGAATGTGTATTTAAGCATTGCTCACAGGGGACAGGAGGGATTATAGGATTTAATGACTTCATACAAGCCTTTGACGGAAAATTACTAAGTTTCGATGGTTACAATATCTTTAATTATAGCGAGCAGAATATCAAACACATATTATTTAAGAAAGGGCTTAAATTTGTACCTGGATCCAAAAGTGATATAGCTAAAGTTTGGACAGAATTTAAATTGTACACTAGGAAGCTCAACTTAAGGGCAATGTTCAGGGATAGCTAAATTTGAAATTCCAAAAAATGAACTGAAAAGAAAGAGTACCTTTAATCCACCCTTACACCCCCTAATAACTAGTTATGAGAAGATTTGTACCCAGGAGATCTGTAAGAAATATTACAATTTCAAAGGCACCTGCAGTCATATTAAACCTATCAGTTTTTTTCGGAGCAGGAAGCTGAGAACCTGGAGCCTGAGATTCAGTAAAAGTGTCATCCAACAAGGCAGCCAGAACATGAGGAACAGCAGAAGATCTAGGAGAGTCCATTTGCAGAAGCTCATAATACCTTTTCCTGAAGCTCTAAACAATGATTAACAAGGTCACACAGACAAACCAATCAAAAAATAAAATAAAAATCCAGCCAAGCTAGACTTTCCACTGTGTGATTCCTTAAAACCTCTTGCATTAGAGGTAACAAGGGATATATGCAAATGATCCCTTAAGGATGTCAGGTGTTTCAGTTACATGGCAGTTCTGAATGTCCATGACTTTTTCCTTTTTAAGTTTGTTATGGACAAATTCAAGCCAATAAAGCCAAACCCCACTAGCTGTGGGCATGCATCTTTCAGCCTTCTTATGGCCTCATCAGCATGGCATAAGTGGAATGCTGTGCTGACAAGGCCATAAGCAGGCTGAAACATGCAAGTCCACAGCTAAAGTGTGTGATATGCGACATACCCTTTGCAACCTAAAGCCTTTCTTTGATATACTGGCCAGATGTCTGACTGCCCTTTGTAGGGGATCTGTATTGTAAGGGATACTGCAACAGTGAAATAGAAGGACATCTTCAGAGATCCATAAAGGTTTGCCCATGAACATGTTGCACTCAAAACAAATGGCATTCCCTTCCTGATGTATTCAATAATTACACCAATCCCAAAACAATTAACTATTCTCATTTTATAGACAGATCTCTTTAACCAATACAGTGAAATTAGGAGTTGTGTTTACCATAACTTGGCATCTGTGTCGTCCATTTTAACGCATATTCAAGACTTTGGATCCTAGTCTCAAGCTTCTCCCTCTTCTCATAATGCACCACACTACCCCTAACTCCTCAGATCAAGTTTGCTACCTACTGCGTTAGATTTATAGAAACAGGAGAGAAATAAAGGATTGAGGCTCAAACAAGGAACACAAAGGTTCCAGGATCATGCAGATCCTTCTAGAGGTGACAAGGCAAGGAAAACTGAAAATGGACAACACAGATGCCAAGTTATGCAAGTACATAACTATCTGGTGGTGTCCTTTTCATGCTTCCTTACTGATGGGTCAAAGTCCCCAGTTATGTAACTCTTGAGAGGGTCTCAAGGAAGGATATGCTGGAGCAATGTAGAGCAAAAAGAAGCTCTGCTTCTGGAGACAATGTCCAATTTGTAATGCATCATGAAGGTATTTGTCTTTCACCAAGTGACTGCAGCACATATATCAATAGAAGCTCTTCAGGAAAAGGCAGATGAAGTAGCCATAGATCTAGAAGAATGAGCTCTAGGAAGACGAGGCAATTGCAGACCATTTTCATAATAAATCAGCAAAATACAGTCTAATCCATTA
Source organism: Protopterus annectens (assembly GCF_019279795.1). NCBI lineage: Eukaryota > Metazoa > Chordata > Ceratodontiformes > Protopteridae > Protopterus > Protopterus annectens. Next base: position 1,369,803,505 of record NC_056745.1, read on the forward strand.
TCAACAGTAATTTTGGAAAATGCTTGCCCTAAGCAATTAGGAGAAAGACACAAACAGCTGATCAGACTTTCTGTACAGTTTCTTTCTGTGAAGATAAAAATGTAGTTAGTCTATGAACATAGGGTGTAACTGATATTCGCCCTTTCTAGAAAACTTTGGAAAAACTACCAGCAATTGTATGGACTGATTAATGTTAGACTCGGTAGCTGCCTTGGGTATAAATGAAGGATTTGTTCGGAGATGCACCCTATTCTTATGGAAAAAAAATGTAAGGTGACTAAGACCAGGCCTGAAGTTCTGAGATTCATTTTGCTGATGTAATTAGATTAACAGTCATCTAATGGTTACTTTGGACAAAGGAAAGATTAGCCCACAGGCGCACCCTATCTCAATGGAAAATAATGCAAGGAGGTTTGGCATACAAGACCTGAAACTTTGGAACTCTTTCCACCAAAGTGACCGTAACTAAAATGAAAAGTTTTCCATAAAGGAATATTCCCATCAAAAAAGGATAATTTCAAGAGTTCAACATGGACAAGAGGGTGAGCAAGGGTGGATCATGGTATAATTCATCTAGGAGAGAGAAGTCATGCATTTAGTTGGAGTAGGAAGACTGAAAAACTTGACCTCCAAAGGAAAAAAATAGAAGATCCTGCCTGGGCTGCATGATTCTTGGATGATATCACAGACCAGACCTGATATATGGGTATCAAAAACCTAATGGGGCCAGAAGGGAACGTAAAAGACAGTGGAGGACTTCATTCTGTTGGCTTCATGTAGAAACACTGAATCAATGGCAGATGGAAACAGAAATGCAGAAGACAGACCAGGGGCCCATATGAAGACAACATCCTCCGTGGACTCCTCCGAAGTGTGGGTCAGAATGAAGTGTATATATTTGAAAGGTATCTAAAGGGAGGGGGAGAGGGCTCTGGAAAATTGTAACTTTAAAAGAACTGGTTTAGGGTCTGAGGGAAAGAGAAGCCATATAGTTCCCTAAGGGAAAACTATGAAGTTGGGGCATCCTTCAGATAGTATGCACTCCTGCCATAGTTGGGGAGCATTCTCAGTTACCGCTAGTAATACGGAGGAGAGTAGGGTGGTTTGTCTGAAAATACAAACTTTGCAATATTGGGTGCATGTAAAGGAAGAAGATAGTGTTTAGTATAGAGTGGGAGAATGTATAGTCAAAGTCTACTGAAGAAAATGGCTTAAGAAAATTCTGGCTAGCAGAGGTAGAATAATGGAAAAGTACAGTTGTGTACACTTATCATAAATGTAGATGTTCAAGTGTATTCACTGTTGCAGTCATCACACTTGGGTTATCTGCCTGCAGATAAGCCCTCAGTTGGCCCAAATACCAGAGACTTAGTCTTTCTGCATCAGTTGCTACCGCTCCAGGAGTGACGTTAGGTTGTCAGGGGTATAAAAACAGGCAACCAATGCCATTATATCAATTTTTCTTGCCCCAAATGTCAGGAGCCCCCCCAGTAGGGAGCTAAGCTAAGGTGGGAAACTCACCACCAGTAAAATGTAAATACCAATAATAATACCCCTGCAAGGGTAGAGTAATATACACAGAGAGGAGACAGAGAGAGAAGGGGGCTGGAGGGAGGGAAACCAGGACTGCAACAGTGAATACACTCGAACATCTACATTTATGGTAAGTGTACACAACCGTATTGTTCTTCGTGTTTCACTGTTGAAGTCATCACACTTGGGTTGATTCCCAAAGCTGAAGAAGGGGTGGAGACAGTCAAGAAGAGTTTGAGCTGGCTAGTATGCCCTGTAGGACTGCTGTTGCAAAACCTGCCCTGGATTTGGAAAAAAAAAGGCAGGTGGTAATGCTTGGTGAGTGTGTGTACAGAACTCCATATAGCAGCTTCCAGAATGTTCCTGGTAGGTACTCCCCTGAGGAATGCTATAGAGGTTGCCCTAGTGGAATGTGTTCTGACCCCGAGTGGTTGGTTTCCCATGGTGTTTGTAGCAGAAATGGACACAGTGTGCTATCCATTTTGAAATGGTCTGTTTTGAAATGGCCTTGCCCTCTGCCCCTGGTGAAAAACTGAGTAGTAACTGGTCAGATTTACTGAAGGGCTTAGTCCAATCCAGGTAGAATCTGAGCTGTCTGTGCACATCCAAGGAGTGCAGGATCCTTTCTCCTTTATTTTGAGGATTAGGGAAAAAGGTTGGCAAATGGATAGACTGGTTGAGAGCCACACACTGACACTGGACACCACTTTAGGCAATAAAGGAAGGATTAGTCCTGAGGAAGACCCTGTCAGCATGAAAAATAATGAAGGGTTCCACAGCCCTTCTAGCTGAAGTGATGGCCAGAACCACAACCATTTTCCAAGAGAGGAGTTTTAACTCTGCTGACACTGCAGGCTCAAAGGGGGGTTACTGTGAGTTTTTCCAGTACAAAGTTAAGGTCCCAAGCAGGGGTGGGTGCTCTTCTTGGTGGCCTTAATTTGTTTGCCCCTCTCAGGAACTGTTTGATGAGAGGAAGAGAGGTGGCTCAGTGTTGTAATGAGCTGAGATGGCAGAGGCAAGGATTTTAATGGAGGAGAAGGAAAAGCCTCTGTGGAGTAGACCTGCTAGGTAATCCAAGATTAGAGGCAGGGAGGGCAGTGCTGTGTCCTCTCTTTTAGAATGAATCCAGGAGCAATACCTCTTCCAATTATCAGCAAAGGATTTCCTTGTACTGGATCTTCTGGCTTCAAGAATTACTTCCAGCACCCGTTTGCTTAGGCTGGTCATTGGGGATGAATTCAAGGAGTAAGCCAGGCTGCAAGATTCAGGGTTTGCAGTTGCGGATGCAAGATCTGTCCCCCCTGTTGAGTGAGGGTCGGGTTCTGGGGTACGTGCCAGGGTGACACCGGTGACAGGCTGTGCAGTAGTGGGTACCAGTGCTGGCGTGGCAAGTCCAGAGCAATCAGGATTGCCCTTGGTCTGCCCTGCTTATCTTGAGTAATATTCTTGCTAGAAGGGGGCAGAGGGGAAATGCATAGATTGAGATGTTTTCTCACTTGAAGGATAGGGCACCCACTTTACTGGCCTTGCTGTGAGGTGTCCTGGTGCAGAATTTGCTGAGCTGGTGATTGCAGGGGAAGGCAAATAGGTCCACCTCTGGGGTCCCCCATTTCTTGATTAGAAGGCTGAAGGTGCTGGGCTCTAAATGCCACTCAAGCAGAAATCTCCTAGACCCACACAAGAAGAACAAAAACAAAAGGCTAGTACCAAATTAATCTAACCGGAAATGAATTTATTGAATGTGTTAAAACTGTGAAGCGTTTTTTGTTTAGCACATAGGCTAAACTTCCTCAGACAAATTCCGTTCAAACAAGTCTCATTTAAATTTAAGTCATACCCTTAGGCACCTAATTGGCCCTTCTAAAAGGTGCATCACCCCGATATTTATACACTCTAAGGACGAAACAACAATCAATGGTAAACAACTAAATTGCAGTAATAAAATGTACAAATTAAATCTACATGCTAATATTTAAATATCGGTGTGTAAAAACTTCTCATTTCATTTACTCAAACACGGGAAAAAAGTAGAATAAGAAAAAAATATATAATTGATTCACTATTCATCCCTATAAGGTTGGTTCGAATAAAAAGGGTGTAGTAACACAAAATCTTTCCATATCTAATGTATACACATTAATTATAAACTAAAACTTCTTCTTAATCATTTAAAATTTACAATAGTTGTGGTGACTTCCCTCACTATATTAGATACATTTGCCTATTTACAATCACTTCATCTAAACAAGTCAATCAATCAACAAATGTCCAACAATCCATGTCATAAAAACATGTTAAAATTTGTGTTAAAAAATCTAACAGAAACGCTCAAGTCCTATCTAAGATTAATCATCCCATGTTGTATATATGTAGGATGAACTATACTATCCCAGTGTATCTGAAATTGACTTAGGTTGTAAGTCACATTAAAATAAAACTTAAACTTAATGAGTCATCCTAAGAACAAGCATCATCTACTTAAATTCTTAAGTTTCAATACAGGTGCTATTGAACAGGCCTCATTCAATCCAGGCCAATGATGGGAGTTCAACCTTAGTTGCCACAGTAATAAGCCGTCGCAGCCCCCCCCCCCCCAAGAAGAGACAGTCCCGATTGAATCAATGACTCAATTTAAAACCATGGCCTGGGTAATCTTTACAATGTCTAGCAAGGGGGCTGTCTTGTTTACATTTACTAATGTAGTAGGTGTGTTCGTACACTCTCTCTAAATCTAGAATCTGTTTTGCCAATATAGTATACGGGACAACTGTGGCACTGTGCTAGGTAGACTATCATTTTTGAATTACAGTTGTATTTCTCCTTTGTGTAATAGTGTCTACCTCATATTGTGAATTTAATACCTGCATCTATGTGTTTGCATTGATTACATGCTTCACATTTATATGGCCCTGGGAATGTTTTGCCTCTAGTTTTGTTGTTTTCCAAACACTGATTTAAGATTCTGTCCTTTACTGCAAGTTAGGACTGGGTGGTCACCTATTTTATCCGATAGTTCCCTGTCACTTGTTAAGAGTTCCCAGTTTTTGAACAATATGTTCCGGATGGCTTGGAAATCAGTGTTGAATGTAAAAGTGAAGCTTAATGTATAATGAATTCCTGATAGTTTAGTTTCTGTCAATGACAAACCACTTTCATTTACTCTAACTTGTGAAAACAAGTTGGTGGTAGGGGAGACTCTTTCGTTACGATGGTCAATCAGTATAGGTTTAAAACTGCCTTGTTGGCATTAAAAGTCAACTTCATCTATCAGTTCTTCCAATAGTTCCCTAGGGTAGCCTCAACATAGACTTTAATATCCTACATTCATCCTCAAATTTCTCCTGTTCTGTCATCATCCTAGTTGCTCGCACCAGTTGTTCTTTTACCATTGATTTCTTATGGTGGTATGGGTGTGCGCTGGTGTAATGGAGGAAGCAGCTGGAATATGTTTTCTTCCTAAAAATGCATGCTCGATACTGCTGATGTATATAGTCTTTTGACAGTTCGACATCTAAATAGTTGATAATATCCCTATTAAGTTGGCTAGTGAATCTAAGAAAGTTTGAGTTGTTAAATGTATCCATCAAATTGTGTGCTAAACAGGAGTCTCTTAATGATCATAAATATGTTATCCAAGAAGCGAGTGTAATAATACAATTGTTGGCTAACTTCAATGTTATCCAAAATTACCCTGTGTTCCCAATAAGCCAACACTAAATTAGCAAAACTCGCTCCGCAAGGAGACCCGATCGCCACCCCTATTGTTTGTAAGTAGTAGTGGTTGTTGAACATAATAAAATTATTTTCTAGCACTATTCCAAGTAGTTCTTCCACTAGTCTAATTTCGTTGTTTTCCGCTCCTTTGGATCTAATGTGATGTATCACCCACTCTGTTCCCGTGTCTTGTAATATCACCATATATAAATCACATGCATCAATTGTCTTAAAATTATATTCACCCTTGAAATCCAAGTTGTTGATGTTATTTAGGAATGACCAGGAATCTTTATAGATTTGTGGTTCAAGTGCTACATATTTCTTCAGTACGTTATCTACCACTTTTGCACAGGGGTGCGTGATGGATTGTCTAGCATCCACTAAGGCACGCATAGGAGGATTTTCCTGGTTCTTATGAATTTTGAGGACTCCAAATAGTACTGGCATTTTGGGGGAGGCCATTGTTAAATAGTTAAGCATATTCAGGTCAATTAAAGCATCAATAAACAAGTCATTAATAAATGTTCTTATTTTATTGTAAGTTGTGTTTACCTCATTTAAGCTTCCTGCTGTATATGCTTCCCCTTCTAACACTCTATTCATGCGTGTATTATAGTCTTCTACCTCCATCAGTACTAGCCCCCCTCCCTTGTCTGGTTTCATCAGTCGTACTGGGAGGAAAATTAGTCAGGCAGTCCCTTTGTTCTTTAGTTAGATTTGTAAGTGTATTGCGATATGATTTGTGTGGTGGATTGTTTAAGTTTCTAAAATCCATCTTGCAAATTCTTTCAAAAAGTAAAAAAGTTGGGTGAATAGGTGGGTAAAATGCACTAGGGACTCGTATCTGTTCTATTACTTGATTAGAATCATTTCTCTTTAGTATACACAAATTCAACTTTCTTATGTACAATTTAAAGTCTAATAACAATCTAGCCATGTCTACTTTATATGAGGGAACAAAGGTCAAGCCCTTAGCAGACTTCTACAATTAAGGGGCTTAGCTGTACTTCTGTAAAGTTGAAAATATTAAAATCCCCTTCTTGGTTTGTTATTATATTACACATTTTTTTAGCATTAGTAGCAAAGTCATCATTGTTCGTAAAACAATTAGGTTCAAAGGCAAAGTCAGGATAAGTATCAGAGTTATGACTTACCTCTTCATCGGCCTCACATTCCATTTCCTTCTCTTCTTGTTCCTTCGTGTGTTGTAAACCCTCCATTGATTCTGTTTGTTGTGGTTTTGGCCTCGGGGGTTGGGAAAATTTTGCCTACTACTATTGACATTCCCTGTAGTGTAGAAATTATCTTATTGTTCAAAAATGTTTTCCACTTCCATGTTCTCCTTTGCTCCAGCGTACTGATTATTCCTTATTTCGCCATTTGTTTCACCTCGTAAGGTTCTGGATGCCTACTAGGCGTTGATGTCATCGCCTTCCGATTGGGTTGGCTCAAGCCATGTTGTTTTTGCCCTATCAGATTCCACGTTTGGGAAGTAGGCGAATCTAGATAGGCGATCCCATCATCGTAGTCTTTTCTGTCCCTCTGTAGTTTTCTAATTTTCGTGTCCCTAACTTTAGCTAGTTGCTGATTAATACTTGTGAAAGTTCTGTTATAGTCATAATGGTATCTACGGAAATCAATATCAGCCTTTATTTCGGTATCTAACATATTCACTTCCTCAGAGTGTTGATCCACTCTTGGTAATGTTTTGACATTAATTATATCAGTTCAAGTCCCTGCCTGTTAAACAGGTTGATTAGTTTCCAGTGAAACAAAGATACTCTTTCCACCCCGTACTGCCAGGACCCAAGACCCTTCGGGACCACTTCTTTCATCATACACTGTTCGAAATAGTTCATTTCAAGTTGTAATTTATGTATTTTCAACAATTTATAGTCAAAATCCTTCAATTTATCTGTTATAGTTGTTGCTCCTCAAGCCGGTTGTCCCTGAATGTTGTGTTACCGCTGTTCAATCGCAGTTGGTCGCTTAACCAAGCATTTAAATCGAGGACTCCAATAAACCCAGAGGAGCTCTCCGTATTAATTAAATTTTGTTGTGCGGTTTGTTGGTCCGTGTTTTTAGCTGCTTTAATGTTGTTCCATCCTTGGTTTCCTTCTTTCCTGCACTGGCTCTATTATTAAAGCCATTGGTTTGTAAAGGGTACATTGTACTAGTTCCCGGTCCAGTTGTTTGACTCTGAGGCAGAGTCTCTACTTGGGTAGACAGGGTCTCAAGTCTTGCACTGATACAATTAATGTCAAAGCATTACCAAGAGTGGATCAACACTCTAACTGAGGAAGTGAATATGTTAAGACACCAAAATAAAGACTGATACTGACTTCCATAGATACCATTACGACTATAACACAACTTTCACAAGTATTAATCAGCAACTAGCTAGAGCTAGGGACACCAAAATTAGAAAACTAAAGAGGGACAGAAAAGACTACAACGATGGGGTCGCCTAATCAGATCCGCCTTCTTCCCAAACATGGAATTTGACAGGGCAAAAACAACATGGCTTGAACCAACCCAATCAGGTGATGACATCAATGCCTAGTAGGCGTCCGGAACCTTACTTACAAGGTGAAACAAATGGAGACATAAGGAATAATCAGTACACTGGAGCAAAGGAGAACATGGAAGTGGAAAACATTTTTGAACATGAAGACAATTTCAACACTACAGGGAATGTCAATAGTAGTAGGCAAAATTTTCCCAACCCCCCCAAGGCCAAAACCACAACAAAGTACAGTTGTGTACACTTACCATAAATGTAAATGTTCGAGTGTATTCACTGTTACAGTCATTACATTTGGGTAATCTGCTGGCAGGTTGCCCTCAGTCGGCCTGAATTCCAAAGTCTTGGGTCCTGCATCGGTTGCTGTCTTCTCTTCCATGACGTCAGGTCATCACGGGTATAAAACATGCAGCCGACATCACTTTCTTTAGTTCTTTCTTGCCCCTGATGTCAGGTGCCCCCAAAAAGGTAGCAAATATATATATACACACACACACACACACACACACACACACACACACACACACATCAATATAAACTTTACCTTCATCTACAAGCAAATACACCACATAGGCAGTAGAAGATAGAGAAGGAAAGAGGGATGGCAGGAGGGTAACCTGGACTGCAACAGTGAATACACTCTAACATCTACATTTAGGTTAAGTGTACACAACTGTACTATGTTCTTCATGTTTCACTGAGGGACGTAACCTGTTTTTGTACCTCTGCCCACTGATTTTTTGGCAGATCTGGCCAACCATTTGCCATTGGCAGAATGTGGAAATGGAACCTGTATCCCTGTGATACTATGTTTAGTACTCACTTGTCCTGGGTTATAAACTGCCAATTTTGAGCAAAAAGTGCTAACTTTCCCCCTATGGGTGCTGCCAACAGGTAAGTGCTTGGTGTAGGCAGAAGGACGTCATTGGGATTGTTTCCTGTAGGTTTGCGCTTTATCTCCTCCAGATTTGGAGGTAGAAGCGCCCCATTGCTTTGACCTGTATGAATCGTGCACCTGGTATCTGGAACCCTTAGGGCATCTGGATTTCATAGTTTCATAGTATAGTACTAGGCTATCTGCCCTGGGGCATTTGTAAGCCTAGCCATAGTGATGTGACTTTTGCCACCCCATGAAATGGTACAAAAAATGTACAGAATATGAACTCTGACACAGGAAAGGACCAATTTTTTGTAGGCCAGTGTCTACTGAATCTTGGTGGCTGCACTTGTAAGAAGTCTTTAACAGTTTGCATGGACTTTGCTTTGTCTTCCATTTAAAACCTCTTCTGCCTTACTACCAAACAAAGAATCATGCTGTAAAGGTGCATCTAGCAATTTAGCTTTAACATGATCAGGCAAATTTTATTCCTTTAACCAGGCATGCCTTCTAATCACAGATCCAGTAACTGCAGCCCTGTGGGAGGCCTCTAAGGAATCAAAACCACATTGCAAAGTATGCTTTCCAACTTGTTCAAGTTCCATGCAATAATTCCTGCAATTCTTTATTTTCTGCACATTCTGAAATCAACATCATTTTCTGTTTCAGCAGTCCCATAACATGTTGTTGGTACTTTAGCATAGGAAATTGACAGTTTAAGGCCCTGACTGCCAAGGTTGCAGATGTATAAACCTTTTTTCCTCATCTGTCTAGTGACCTTGAATCTGTCAGAGGGGGTAGGATTTTTTTGCTGTTGAGGCCTTAACTCCCTTTGGACCCTGTGAAATAGTTTCAGGATCAGCAGCAGGGTTTCTAAATAAAAATTTATGTGAGTCAGGGACCCTGTAATATCTGTCAGGCTTACTGGGAGCCAGAGGGTAAGGAGTCAGGGGTCAAGCTTGATTCCAAACACACATCATCCACAATGTCTAAAACAGGGGGAACGGCTAATGGCTTGTGCTGAGGGAAGAAGGAAATCTCTGAGCCTCTTTTTTGACTCTGAGAAGTCTTGACTCGCCCAGTGAAAATGCTCCCTCAAAGTATGCAAGGTTTCTCCAAATGAATAATCCTCAGGAGGAGATGCAGATGGAATAGACTCCTCAGCATCAGAACCCTCATAGGGAGGTATAGATAATTCCTGATCAGAAGAGGAATCAGAAGAAATAGAAACCTGATCTGAAGACTCATAATCAGTGTCTTGCCTAGGCCTCATCTGGAGGGGGATGGGTACCCCTGATCAAGGTAACAAGGTCTTCGGCCATTTTGATCATCTGCTTTTGAGTATCTTGCGGCATGCCGGACTCCACATGGGTGTTGGTAGAGGCCTGTGACTCGAAGGTAGCGGGTATCAGGGGCTGTGAAAGCGCCTCACTGAGTACCGGCGACTGGCTTAAGATAAGCTTCGTCTGTTTTGGATCTTGACTGCCTTTCTTTGTCCTTTTCTTTGCATTTTTTATGTACTCTGATAGTCAGATTGCGATCAGACGACATTTCTGGGTAGTTAAATCTGTTTCCAAAATACTTTGATGCAAAAATATACCGACGCTTAATAGTGCGTTGGTTAAATCTAGCACAAAACTGACAGCCAGGCACATTCTGATCAGGGCCTAGGCAAGGAATACAGTATAAATGGAAATCCTTATGAGGTATTTGCTTCCCACAAGTAATACAATTAACTTTTTGACATCGGTAAAAAGCAAGAAAAAAAGTTTCCCCAACGGGGTACTTAGATTTAGTGAAGACTTCAGTCTGAAACTCAAACTTGAATATTTCAGTAGTCGGCCGACCGGCACTTGTGAAATGCTTCTGCTTCGGACACCGCGCAGCAAGAAAGACTAAAGAAAATGGCGTTGGCGGCATGTTTTATAGCCCTGATGACCTGACGTCATGGAAGAGAAGACAGCAACCGACACAGGACCCCAAGACTTTGGAATTCAGGCCGACTAAGGGCAACCTGCCAGCAGATTACCCAAATGTAATGACTGCAACAGTGAAACACAAAGAACATCAACAGAATCAATGGAGGGTTTACAACACACGAACGAGCAAGAGGAGGAAATAGAATGTGGGGCCGATGAAGGGGTAAGTCATAACTCTGATACTTATCCTGACTTTGCCTTTGAACCTAATTGTTTTGCGAACAATGATGACTTTGCTACTCATGCTAAAAAATGTGTAATATAATAAACCAATAAGGGGATTTTAATATTTTCAACTTTACAGAAGTACAGCTAGACCCCTTACTTGTAGACGTCTTTGCTAAGGACTTGACCTTTGTTCCCTCATATAAAGTAGACATGGCTAGATTGTTAATAGACTTTAAATTGTACATAAGAAAGTTGAATTTGTGTACACTAATGGGAAATAATTCTAATCAAGTAAGAGAACAGATACGAGTCCCTAGTACATTTAACCCTCCTATTCATCCAACTTTATTACTTTTTGAAAGAATTTGCGAGATGGATTTTAGAAACTTAAACAATCCACCACACAAATCATATCACAATACACTTACGAATCTAACTGAAGAACAAAGGGACTGACTGATGAATTTTCAACACCTCCCAGTACGACTGATGAAACCAGACAAGGGAGGGGGGCTAGTACTGATGGAGGAATACACGCATGAATAGAGTGTTAGAAGGGGAAGCATATACAGCAGTAAGCTTAAATGAGGTAAACACAACTTACAATAAAATAAGAACATTTATTAATGACTTGTTTATTGATGCTTTAATTGACCTGAATTTTCGCTACTACTAGAAGAGCTTGAATTACTGTGGCAACTAAGGCTGAACTCACATCATTGGCCTGGATTGAATGAGGCCTGTTCAATAGCACCTGTATTGAAACTTAAGAGTTTAAGTAGATGATACTTATTCTTAGGATGACCCATTAAGTTTAAGTTTAATTTTAATGTGACTTACAACCTACTAAATCAATTTCAGATACACTGAGCTAGTATAATTCATCCTACACAAACATGGGATGAATAATCTTAGCTAGGACTCTAGCGTTTCTATTACTAGATTTTTAACAAATTCTAACATGTACTTATGACATGGATTGTTGGACATTTGTTGATTAACTGACTTGTTTAGATTAAGTGATTGGAAATAGGACAAAAGTATCTAATATAGTGAGGGATGTCACCACCACTATTGTAAATTTTAAATGATTAAGAAATTTTAGTTTATAATTAATGCGTATGCATTAGATATGATAGATTTTATGTGTTGTTACTACACCCTTTTTATTCGAACCAACCTTATAGGGGATGAACAGTGAATCAATTATATATTTTTTTTACTTATTCCACTTTTTTCCCCCATGTTTGAGTAAATGAAATGAGAAGTTTTTACACACCGATATTTAAATATTAGCATGTAGATTTAATTTGTACATTTTATTACTGTAATTTACTTGTTTACCAATGATTGTTGTTTTGTCTTTAGAGTGCAAAAATATCAGGGTGATGCACCTTTTAGAAGGGCCATTTAGGTGCCTAAGGGTATGACTATTTAAATGAGACTTGTTTGAAGGGAATTTGTCTGAGGAAGTTTAGCCTATGTGCTAAACAAAAAGTGCTTCACAGTTTTAATACATTCAATAAATTCATTTCCGGTCGGATTCATTTGGTACTGGCCTTTTGTTTTTGTTCTCGAGTTTACGTTGCTTTCTAGATTTCTGCTCAAGTCGTCTGCCAGTGAGTTTTGTTTGCCAGGCAGGAATTGAGCTTGCAGATGGACCTGCATGTCCAAGGACATGGCTAGCCTGCAGAGTGGGTAAGAGTGGGTTCCCCCCTGCTTGTTGATGCACCACATAACTGTGGTGTCATCTGTTTTTATTAGCAGGGCTCCTGGTGAGAGTAGGGATCTGAAAGCTGTTAAGAGTCTGCAGAACAGCTAGCATCTCTTTTTGGTTGATGTGCAGATGAATTTGACTTGGGCTCCTGTGGCCCTGAATGCACATGGACAGATGAGCAGCTGGGGATATCGCCAATACATTGTAAGGCATCACCACCACAAACACAAAGGTAAGAACATTGGTTGTAGGTGTCAATGACAGCTTGTGTGATGCAAAAAGAGTACCTGTTCAAAAGCTTACACCTCCTTATTCTCCCCTTCACTCACTTCCTTACTTTAATAATTTTCTCTGACTCCCTTTACAAATATGCCATTCCATGCTTGGCTAACACTGACCTTTGAGACGCATCTACTTCTGCACACATTCAATCCAGTAAAAGCAGAATGCTGCTAGACAGGCAATTTCTCATTACGGCCCATCAGTTACCTAGAAAACTCAAATGTGTCCTTCCCCCACTAGGTGTCAGTAAAGATATCAGGCCTTGCAGCTGCTCTTCCCCCCAGCATATGTAAGCCAATGTCGGTCCCTTAACTTTTGCCACTCCAGTGCCTGGAATGATACTCTGTCTTGAGATGTTTGGGTCACAGTCAGTGTTTCATTCCTTTGTGTCATGGGGCAAGTCATTATTACAAGATTAACTCAGTACAAATTTATCTCACTTCAACTAATTGAGAACTATAAGTACTCCATTACTACTATCTTAATTAAAATCTGATCTCACCTCTGAACCTTTAAAATTCTGACTAAGTTATACAAGGTATCAAGTAGCTCTTCAGAATCATATCTTAACATTTGCCCTAGAAATTCTCTTTATCTGCCAAATTGCTGCCATATCAAAATATTGGACCTTTGTATAGAAGGGTGGTTAGTCGGATTAGCTGGCATCCAATCTATTCCTTGTCTGGAACAGGTACGGATTTCCCATCTCTTGCTATTTTAGATATACTGTACTAGAGAAATTGTCAAAGGACAAATGGCTCAGCAATTTGTCAGACTTGCTCAAAGATGGACTTAAAATTTCAGTGCATACACTTCAAAATGTCTCCTAATAACCCAGATACTGTAAAACACAGAAAAAAGGAAAACCGCTGATAGTATATACACTATTTCCTCTTCTGCATGTATGCACAATCTCCAAGTCAGCAAGCTTATAATGAAGTAGTGATGCTTGGGGACTAGGATTTGTGGTCATTGGCAGCATACATCAAGGAGGACATTTTGTCATTCACGTTCAAAGTCCATGATGAAATATCCTGTCCCAGATATTTATCATTTTTCAGAGGCGGTCCTCCACAGACCTTTTTCAGAAATTTTTGTTATAACATCTACATATTAAGAAAAATCCCTCAAGAAACAGACCAAACATTCAAACAATACATAAAGGTGGCTTTAATAACCAAACCACATACCAGCACAGAACCAGCTCAGAAAACAAAAATGCCAATCACAAACTGCATTTCATGTCTAGGAGTCTTCGATGTTATCTAACATGCTCAAAACAGATCCATCTCTCTCATAGATATAGATATAGATATATATATACATACGGATTTATTTAACTTTGCCGAATGGCATTTATGTTGACACCAAATGATCAACATTATGCATGCTAATATGCTACAATTCATGTGCCGAGCATCAATCTTGGTGCATACAAAAACTTAACAAAAGCCAAAAAAAGAGCCTCTGAGATCACACAATTCTTGGGATAGGGCAAATTCTTCAACCCCAAGAATAGTCCAATCTGCTACTTTTGTCAAGAGGCATAGACCAAATTGCATTGACTAAACAGATATCGACCAAAGCACTCCAACAAAAGTAGCAGTTTCCCGATATTGATAGAGAGAGCTTACACGTACAATTTCCAGTTTAACTGGGATAATCTGACTCTGTTCTCAACAGCCCTTTTTGAGCAGAGGCTGGAGCCTCCACAAATACATTCATGAAAAGGGTTAAGTATCATTACAAAAGAAACAGAACACTGGCAATTTTTACAAGAGCTTCAACACGCCCTGTTTGCAAATGTAATTTAGGAAGTACAGGTTAAGCAATAACATATGTACAGGATAAGTTATAGTGAAACTTGAATATTAGCTCTATATAACATCGATGTATAGGTACAGATGTTAAGAACTCAAAAGAAAAAGTGAGGAGAGGAAGTATCATACTAAACATAAAAAGTGAAAGTGAGACCTATAATCAAACAGCAGTTAGATAAGAGAAAGGCTTTTGTAGTTATAAACACATTTACCAAATCAACAATATGTCTGGAAAAAGAGAGAGAAACTCCAAATTGCTGGAAAAAGCCTATAAAGACTAGGAAAAAACACTCAAACACCACACAATTGAAATCAGGCTTTAACATTGGAATTGAAATGGCAGTTTATTCCTCCATAGTGCCTGACCCCACTGTTCTCACTGGGATTCTTGGTCTGGAGGGGCCACAAGTCTGAGTGGAGGCAGGGTAACTATTTTTTCACTGATCCCTATTGTAGGAAGACCTATTTTTTCAGCATTATGTACAAATACAAATGCTCAAGCATGTGTAACTCTGCTTTATTCCACTTAAGTCTTCAGTTTTCTCAACAATCTTGCACGTACTATGCCAGCATTTCACTTTTCTCTTATCCTCATTTCTGCCACTGTTTTGCAAGCCTTTGCTACCTTTGCAGTAAAGCACAGTCATTTAGAAACAAATTGTTGCATCTCATGTCTGAAACATCCTAGCTCAGGATTTAAATATGATTTTTTTTTTAAAGCCACTGAAAGGTATGATCGCAATTATTCACTGCCTTCTAACCAAGAAGGAATACATGGGGCTGACCCTTATGATCCCCATCAGCCATTACCCACAACGCAAGGTCAAAAGCATGTTTAATCCAGTCTCATGTTTTCAGTGCAGAAGTATCCATTAAAAATGTTATAAAACTTACATCTCTTGGGCGACATTCTTGATTTATCTTCTGCTGTACTTTCTGGATAGCTGCAGTCAATTCTTTAACTTCCTCTTGCTGCTCTGGAGGGATCATCCTAATAAAATAGTAATGCTCACATTACCTTTACTCCACCCTTGTATACTTTCAAGCACAGTTGTGTACAATCTTCCCATAACAATACATCCTTCTCTTCACTGTTGCAGTATTCTTTACCCAAGGAATCTCCTGCCAAGGACAGTCCATCTGGCCAGTATACCAAAGCCTTCAGCACTTATAAGCATCGTATATTTGTATATCACACACATGTTCCCCCCGTGCACTTTGTAGGACATAAATGTGACCAACAGACACATTCAGAACTGAAAAAGTTCCCCCCGGAGGAACAGAATGTCCTTAGAGACAAGGAGAACATGTGCATCCAAAAGTAGAAAAAGGAAAAAGACAATGAATGTCCTATTGGCCAGGAGGGGAAGAAACTACAGGGCAAGAGTTAAAACAGAGGGGGGTAGGAGGGAGCAAATACTGCAAAAGTGAAGAGAAAGACATATGTTGTTATGGTAAGATTTTACACAACTGAACTATGTCCTTCCATACCACTGTTGCAGTATTATTTACCTAAGGAGAATACAAGAGCTGAAGAGGAAGCCTGGGAGGAGGAAGGCATAGAAGAGCCCTCTACCAACCCATGCAGGATAACCCTGGCCCTGGAAACAACATCCAATTTGTAACAATTAGTGCAAGTATAAACAGAGGACAAAGTAGCAACCTCAAGGATGGAATTGGTATCCAAACCCTTAAAAAGCACCAGAGGAGGCAACTACCCTAGTAGAATATGCCTTTATCAAATAAGAAAGACATTTTCCATGAAAAGAACAAAAGGAAATGGCCTTAGAAACCCAGGAGGAGATGGTGTGTTTAGAAACAGCCAAACCCAAAGTCCAGGAATGAAAAGAAAAAAAGCAGCTCAGATTTGCAAACAACTTTAATTTTTATCCAAATAATATCTGAGCTGTTTATGTAAATCCAAGGTATAAAGAACCTTATTACTTGTAGACTGTGAAGAAGGAAAAAAATGAAGGAAGATTAATAGATTAAGGGACAACTCATTGACATTGGGCATAAAAGGAGGATTAGTATGGAGAGACATCCCATCTCTATGGAAAACTAAGAAAGGGATGTGAGCCTGAAGTTCAGACACCCTCTTGGCTGAAGTGAGAGCTAAAGGAAGAGCAGTCGTCCAAGTACAATGTTATAAGGAACTGAAGAAGCAGGCTCAAAATGAGCCAGAGTTGATTTTTTCAAGTAAAAAATTGAGGGCCCGGGAAGGCGGAATAGGCTTCCTGGGAGGCCTGATATGAAGGACACTTAAGAAACTACTTTACCACAAATCTAGAGGTCAGAGAAGTTAAGGACAGACAAACAAATTGTTGACAAGTGACCTTTAACTGAATATGCCAACCCCATCTGGAGCAGATGACACAAATGAGAGGGAACCAGAGGAACCTCCACAGACAGAGGATCCTAACGGCAACAGAAGCACTAGACAGAAAAATCTCTTCTACTTGGGCTTATATCATTTCCTGGTAGTGGGTTTCCTGGCCTCCTATAGAACCCAAAGCACATCCCCGGAAAAGAGGAGCCTAAAAGGGATCAAAACCCTATCACCCAGTGTCATTTGAAGAGTGGATAAGTGAGGATGGATGAGAGACCCTTTGTCTTGTGTGAAAAGATCCACCTAATGCAGTAACTTGTGAGGATTGCCCCTTGCTAAATGGAAAGGAGGGGGAACCAATGATATCTGGGACAAAAAGGAGTCACCAGCAAGATTTTTGAAGAGTCCTGCCTGATCTTTTTCTGAACTCTGGAAGGTGGAGGAAGGCATACAGAAGCATCCCCTTCCAAGGAAAAGATAGGGCCATCCACTCTCCAAGCCAGAGGACTTGGGACAAAACATAACAGAGGATATTATCTTTTTAGATGGGAGGGCAAAAAGATCTACCCAAGGAACATCTCACCAATGGACAATGTCCAGGAACGCCTCTCTGTAAAGTGTTCACTCAATAGCATGTGTGCTGGACCTGCTCTAGGAGGCTGCCACTAGATTGTCCTCTGAGGTAATATAAACTGCCTGAAGAGTCGCTTGATACTGGATAGCTAGATCCCTGGCCTAAAGAGGTGGGTTGAAAAAAAGGTAGGACTTTGTGCCCCTCCCCCGTTTACTGAAATACCATATCACTGCTGTGATACTGTCTGAAATCTTTGAGGGGCCTTTGATGAACGAGGGAATGAAAGGCAAGCAAAGCCAGAGGCAGAGCCGAATGAAAGGCAAGCAAAGCCAGAGGCAGAGCCCTCATCTCCTTTATGTTGATGTGGTCTGACCTCTGATCAGGCCAAAGACCCTGACCTTTTAAGGGCCCACAGAAGGCACCTGTAAAGAGCTCTTGAGTGGGAAATGGAGCTCAGAAAGGAAGCTCAGAGTTGAGATAAAGTTGATGAATCCTCCACTGAAGCTCAAGCTTGAGACAGGGAAGAAAGGGCTACCAGGAACTCCAGGGGGTGGCAAAGTTGAAGCCACACTGATTTGAGGTACCTCTAAAGTTTAGTCATATGGATCCTGGTGAGAGGGAGCATGGGAATGGTGGAAGCCATGAACCAGAGCACCATGAGAAATTCCATGGTTGTGATGGACGTCAAAAGAAGAAGGGACTGAAAACAAAGTTATTAGAGAGAGCCTTGGGGGTAAGCAGAGATGGCAGCTTGTGAGCTGTGTGAATTCTGCAACCAAGGAAAACATGATCTTGGGAAGGTATCAGAATTGATTTCTGGAAGTTTATTGTGAACCCCAGACTAACAGGGAAGTAGTAAACTCGAGATTTTAAGACAGACTTGGGGGAAGGAAAGTACAGTTATGTGCCTACCATAAATGTAGATGTCCGATAGATATGCAACTGCAGTCATAACATATGGGTTGTCCTGCCTCAGGCAGCCCTCGGTCGGCCGGATTCCAAAGTCTGGGTCCGACGTCGGCTGATGTCGCATTTCTCTCCGACGTCAGAGCGGCTGGAGTACATAAGCATCAGCCGACGCCATCTTCTTCAGTGTTTCTTGCCCCAGATGCCAGGTGCCCTCCAAGGAAGGCTGTAATCAAATTGGAAGACAAAAGCAGGTTTCCAGACAAATAAATAAGCAATAAACAGATACACCATAACAGATATCCCCAGCTAAGGATAACAGGGAGAGGAGTGGACCCAAGGCATAGAGGGGAAGGAGGGGGGGAAACCCGACTGCAGTTGCATATCTATCGGACATCTACATTTATGGTAGGTACAAAACTGTACTATGTCCTTCAAGAATGCAACTGCAGTCATAACATATGGGTTGAATACCATAGCTTAGCTGGGGGAGGTGGAATGCTCTAAGAAAAGGATGGTGCAGCTATCAATCCCTGCAGGACTGCCGAAGCAAAGCCTGCTCTGGATCTGGAATATAAAGGGAGGTTGTAGTGTTTGGAGAATGTATGCACGGAGCTCCATGTAGCAGCTTCTAGAATGTCTTTTGTAGGTACCCCTCTTAAGAATGCTGTAGAGGTGGCTGTAGCTCTGGTGGAGTGTGGTCTGACATTGGCTGGTACACTCTTTCCATGGAAGGAACAGAATCAGATGCAATGCCCAATCCATTTTGAAATAGTCTGTTTGGAAATCGCTTTTCCTTGTACTCCAGGGGCGTAAGCTACAAAAAGCTGATCAGACTTCCTACTGGTCTTGGTTCTGTCCAGGTAGTAGCGAAGTTGTCTGTGAATGTCCAAGGTATGCAACAGTCTTTCCCCTTTGTTCTCAGGATTGGGAAAGAAAGTAGGCAGGTGAATTGCTTGATTTAAAGAAACCCTAGATACCACTTTTGGCAGAAAGGTAGGGTTGGTTCGTAAGGAGACCCTGTCTCTGTGAAAGGTTATGAACGGTGGTATTGCCATTAGGGCCTGTAATTCCGAAACCCTTCTTGCTGAGGTAATTCCCAACAGGAAAGCTGTCTTCCATGAGAGAAATTGTAAGTCCACAGAAGCTGCTGGCTCAAAGGGGGTAGAGTCAGTTTTTCTAGGACAAAGTTGAGGTCCCAAGCTGGTACTGGAGCCTTTCTTGGTGGCTTTATATTCTTGATTCCCCTAAGGAATTGCCTTAACAAAGGATGTGAAAACACAGGTGGATCAGTGTTGTATCTAGCTGAAATAGCTGAAGCATGTATTTTTATGGAAGAATATAAGAGTCCATTCTGTAGCATATCTGCCAAGTATTCCAGAATGAGTGGGATGTTCAATAATGATGCATCATGACCCTTGCTGGTATTCCAAATGCTGAATCTCTTCCATTTTGCTAAGTAAACCTTTCTGGTGGATGGTCTTCGGGCTTCTGTTAGTATCCGCTGAACTTCCTTGGAGAGAGATAGATTGAGGTTATTCATGGAATCTCCCAAGCTGTTAGCTGCAGCGTCTGAATGTTGGGATGTACTGTCTTGAAGTTGTGTTGAGTCAAAAGTCGGGGCCATTTTTTGTTGTGACATATGCTCCGTAGTAGTGGGTACCAGTGTTGTCTTGGCCAGTCTGGAGCTATTAGGATCCCCTTGGGCTTCTCTGCTTTGATCTTTAGTAATACTGTGGTCATCAGTGGCAGAGGTGGGAATGCATAGATTTTTAGGAAGTTCCAGTTGAATGAGAGAGCATCTATTTTCCATGCTTGTGGATATGTCCTTGAACAGAACTTTTGTAGATGATGATTGAGGTGGGAGGCAAATAGGTCTACTTCTGGCCTGCCCCATGTCGAGGTGAGTCGTATGAAGATTTCTGGATGTAGCCTCCACTCGTGGGGGTCTAGGAAATTCCTGCTTAGGCTGTCCGCCAGCACATTGTCTTTGCCTGGAACAAACTGGGATTGCAAGTGTATGTTTAGGCTCAGTGATTTTTCCCAAAGATTCATTGTCAGTCTGCAAAGGGGGTAAGAATGGGTGCCCCCCTGCTTGTTTATGTACCACATCACAGTGGTGTTGTCTATCCGTATTAGCAGGTGGCCTTGCTGAAGTTGTTGTCGAAAGGCCTCGATGGCATGCATTACTGCCAGCATTTCTTTTTGGTTGATATGCAGATGTGTTTCCTTTGGAGACCATTGTCCTTGAATACATCTGCCCTCCATGTGCGCCCCCCCATCCTAGGTCTGAGGCGTCTGTGGTCATGGTCTGTGTTATCTGAGGTTTTTTGAATGACATACCTGTGTTTGCCTGGCTTACCGAGGCCCACCATAGAAATTCCTTTTGTAGGCATGGAATGAGCGGTATGGTTGTCTCTAGGTTGTTGCTGTGTTGAGACCATAAGCTTTTTAGGCACCATTGAAGCTTTCTCATGTGCAGTCTTGCTAATGGAACCAGGAGAATGCAGGATGCCATGTAACCCAGGGCCTGTAGGAATCTCCTTGCAGTCATCTGGGTGAGCTTTGCCAAACCTTTGAAATAATGAGTTAACTTCTTTTGCTTGTCTTCTGTCAGGTAAGCCATTTGAGAGGCTGTGTCTAGTGTGGCTCCTAAGAAGGTTATTTGCTGGGATGGCTGAAGTCTTGACTTTTGGAAGTTGACTGTGTATCCCAGAGCCTGTAGCAATTGTATGACATAATTCAAGTTTTTTGTCAAAATCAGTTTGTCGTCCGCTTGTATGAGGCAGTTGTCCAGGTACGGGTAAATTTGGATCCCCTGGAGCCTGCAATGAGCAATTACTGAAGCCAGGCATTTCGTGAATACTCTGGGCGCAGTAGATAAGCCAAATGGCAATGCTGAGAATTGATAATGCTCTGGCCCTGCAAGAAATCTGAGGTATCTTCTGCAGCTGTGTCTGATAGGGACATGCAGGTATGCCTCCTTGAGGTACAAAGTAATCAGCCAAGACCCCTTGCCCAGCATGGGAAGGAGTTGCTGTAGAGTCAGCATTTGGTACTATGAGAAAAGTATTTAATGCGGACAAATCCAGTATTGGTCTCCATCGAGTTTCTTTTCTTGGAACAAGGAACAGTCTTGAATAAAACCCCTGGCCTTGTTCTTGTTGTGGAACTTTTTCTATTGCTTTGATCTGAGCAAGCAGAGAAATTTGCTTGATAGCCTCTGCCCTCTGGTTTTGTGGTAGGTTTGGCATGCCTTATTTTCTTGGCAAGGTATGAAAGTGGAACCTGTAACCTTGGTCTATAATGTCCAAAATCCATTTGTCCTTTGTCAATCTGTGCCAATTGTCTGAAAACAGAGAATTTTCCGCCCAAAGGAGCTTCTGTTTGCTCCTTGGTCAGCGGAAGTAGAGGAAAGTCATTGAGATTGTCCCTGTGGGGCAGGAGAACCCCCTGTGTCACTTCTTTGGTTTGCTGGTTGCCATTGTCGTCCCCTGTAGGAACCTCTGTATTGTCCCCTTCCTCGGCCACGCCTGTTTTTGCCCCTTTGAAATCTTTCAGGATTAGGAAAGGACCAGTTTTTAGAAGGCCAATTCCTGCTGAATCTGGGTGGCTGAACCTGGAGGAAATCTTTGACTGTCTGAACTGACTTGGCTTTTTCCTCAATGGACTTTAACACATCTTTAGCATTAGCACCAAAAAGCTTGTTCTTTTCCAAGGGTGCATCAAGAAGTTTTGCCTTAACATGATCTGGTAGAGGTTGTTCTTTTAACCATGCATGTCTATGAATGACCGCCCCTGTCATAGCTGCCCTACATGAAGCTTCCAATGCATCATATCCACACTGAAGAAAGTGATTGCTAACTTGCTGAGAATTATGTACAGTCTCCTGCAAGGACTTCCTATCTAAAGGTTCAGGAGAGGCCAATGTTTTCTGTAAATCATCTAACAGGTAATCCTGATATTGAAACATATGAAAGAGACAATTGAGAGCTCTCATAGATAATGTAGTGGAGGTGTAAACCTTCTTCCCCCATCTCTCTAATGACCTAGCTTCCCTGTTGGAAGGCAAAGGATTTTTGGAGGTGGTAGCGGAAACCCCTTTCGGTCCCTGTGAAATTGTTTCTAAATCAACAGCATGGGCCCTAAAGAAATGAGAATGTGTTTCTGGGACCCTATAGTATCTGTCAGGCTTGGCAGGAGCAGGAGGAAGAGTATCAGGGGTAACACTGGAATCAGAGTATAGATCATCCAAAACATCAAGCACAGGAGGTATAGCTAAGGGCCTGTGTTGGGGCTTTTTAAGGAAGGTTCGAAGGCGCTTTCTGGAATCAGAATATTCCTGGCCTTGCCACTTAAAATGTTCCCTCATGGAATGCAGAACTTCCCCAAAAGAAATATCCTCAGGAGGGGAGGCCGAGGGGATGGAGTCCTCTGCATCTGAGTCCTCATAGGTCTGGAAGGGCTCTTCCTAGCTATCGGAGTGAACAGAGTCCTCAGAATCTTCATCTGGAGGGAGAGGGTCAGAGGGTTCAACCCTGGGCCTCTTATCAGGAGGAGGAGGCTGGGATCCTCTCTCAGGATGGGCCTGGGAACCTCTGATCATGGAAATTAAGTCTGCGGCCATAGTCATGATTTGGGTTTCAGGAGTAGGCTGAGGTAAGGCTTTAGCAGTAAGGTGCTTGGTCTTGCTGGCTGCCTTAGCACGTGTGTAGGCCTTGATAGACATGGACATGGGAGGCCTAGCAGCTCCACGTGCAGGAGTGACCTTATCCACAGCAATGGTCTCGGGCATTTCCTCGGTTTCAGTATCCGGAGGAAAATCAATAACTGGCGTCGGTGTGGTCTCGGTATCGGAGGTATTGGTACGGTGTCTTCGGTTCGAGCGGTGAAATAACCGCCTCAGAGGGAACCGGGCACTCGGTTGGTTTTGGCGTGGTGTCGGTGGAAGACGCGGGCCGAGGATGTCAGTCCCGGTCTTTTCGTTTCTTAGGAGTCTGCGATGTCGGTAGTTCCGACGGCATTGTATAATCGAATTTTTCGCCGAAAAAGTCTTCAGCAAACTCTGCCCGGCGCCTGAGAGTGCGCTTATTGAAGCGAGCACAGGCGGCACAGGCCGAGACGTCGTGGTCTGGGCCAAGGCAAGGAAGGCAGTAAGACTGGAAATCCTTATGAGGTATTTGTTTACCACAAGACAAACAATTATTTACTTTTTCAGTAATTTCTGACATCGGCTGAGGCAAGAAAAGGTCCCCAATGGGGTACTTAGCTTTTTTGTTGACTTCGGATTCGAAGAATACAGGAGCTGACCGATCGGCACTTGCGAACTGCTTCTGCTTCGGGCACCGCGTGGCAAGAAAGACTGAAGAAGATGGCGTCGGCTGATGCTTATGTACTCCAGCCGCTCTGACGTCTGAGAGAAATGCGACATCAGCCGACGTCGGACCCAGACTTTGGAATCTGGCCGACCGAGGGCTGCCTGAGGCAGGACAACCCATATGTTATGACTGCAGTTGCATTCTTGAAGGACATCTTGAATAAGTAGATCTAGATAAGGAAAGACCTGAATATCACAAACCCTGCAAAAAGCAATGACAGGAGCTAGAGAGCTCAAAGGGCAAAACAGAGATCTGAAAATGCAATGAAAAGACATAGAAACATACACATTTTCTTTAAAAGGACTGGATGGGGATATGAAGTTATGCATTCTTGAGATCCAAAAATACCAAAAAGTCCTGGGGTAGAAGAGGAAATGATGTCTACAGAGAACATTTGAAAGGAAGAAAATTTGAGGAAGATATTCAGCATGAAAAGATCCAGAATTGGTGTTCATGTGCCCCCCCTTTCGTGGGACCAAAACCATCCTGGAATAAAACCCCTTCTCCACTTGGGCAGGAGGCACAGATTGAATGGTGCCCTGAACCAAGACACAGTGAAGAACCTCTGGCAAATGAGAGAACCATTTCTGAGCAGACTGAGGAATTCCTGAAAAGGGAGCAAGGGACTTCCATACCATGGAATATCCCTGATGGATAATGAACAGAACCCAAGAGTCTGAAGGGATATGAAGCCAAATGGGAAGAGACAGGGACAGATGGAGGGACAAGGGAAACTGGCCGAGGGAAGGAGGAAGCAAACTTGTCAAACAGAACCAGCTTGCCCTGGAAAGCAGTTTCTTGGAGGCAGGAGTCGGAGTAGACTTAGCAGGAGGCACCCGCCTATAACATTTCTTGCCTTTAGGAGGAGGAAGAGATTGCAGATGAACAGACTTCGAGGGATAATTCCTCTGAAATTTAGGAATAGGTGAAAAAAAATATGTTTCAGCTACTGTAAGGCTTTGCCCTTGTCCTGGAGAGACTTAAATGTTCAGCAGCAGCAGGAGATCAAAAAAGATTTTTATTATCCAAAGAAGCATCCAACAGTTTGGCCCAAATGTTAGCAGGCCTGAAGATGAAGCAAAGAATAATGTCTCATATGGAAGAGGCATCGGCTTCATTATAGCTGCATTTGATTGAGTAGTGTGCAACTTGAGAAGTAGAGGCCAGCAGGGAAAGGGCTGAAGCCATCTCCTTAGAGTCAGAAATGTCAGAAACCTCCATAAAAACTTAAGGAAAGCCAAGACATACCTCGTAATGAGTATGGTAGTTGATGGCCCTACCGGATAAAGTGGCAGCAGTGTAAGCTTTCTTGCCCAGCCTTTCCATAGACCCTTGGCAAGGAGGGTAAAACTACAGGGCAAGGCTAAAACAGAGGTGATTGGAGGGAGAGAACAAATACTACAACAGTGAAGAGAAAGACATCTGCTGTTATGGTCAGATCATTATCAAAATGCAACAGTTTGGTAGAGGGCAATAACTTGTCAGAGGACGGACACTACAGAAGGGCATTTATAAAGAAATTTTCACTCCTCAGGCACAGCAGGGCAGCCAGAACAAGAGAATAGAGGACTCCTCCTGTAGGAGCTCATAATATCTTTTCTGAATCTCAAGAGACTTGAACAATCCTAGTTTAAATAATCCATAATGCTATCAAAGGAGAGTTCCTCCAGGGGAAATCTGGACTTGTAGCATCCTCTTCCTCCACTGAACCACAGTCCAAGTAGAAAGATTTGCAAAGAATAAACCAAAGAGTCTTACCATGAGTACAGGTCCTCAACCGTGGAATCCAAATCCCTAGGCCTCCTGAGTGGAGGGAAAGACCTGGGAGGAGCATGAACAGAGACCCCTTGACGAGGCTTTAAGGTGATCAAAGTATTAAACAAACTCAAAGTAAAATTCTGGCATTCACATTGGGGATCCTTAACAGGGGAAATATGCCTTTTTTGTTCCTTTTCCTGCAGGATGTTTGCTCGAACACCCTCGGAGGGTCAGACCACTAGCCTGACTCAATAATGGTTGTAGGAATCTCCTAAGATTGGAGAAATCTCCCTCATTCCTTCAGATATAATCAGCTGAGGTTCCCTCTCAAAGTCGGGTAGACACAGGATGTGCAAAAAGCAGGATCTATGCCGGTCTCCAATGGGATCAAGGCACAGGAATTCAAAGGAGCCACCGGATAGTCCTCCTGATTTCACCAGGCTCAAGAAAGAAATCTGGGGTAGGATAGACAGCAGATGGATGACAACTTTTTTGGCCTTCTTGGCAGACAGCTGGCCCTTGGGAAGGGAGGATTCCATCAAAGCACCTTGCGCCAATAATTTAAGACACTGGTTCTCCAGGTACATGGACAGGGAGGAGAGACAACTATGAAGGGTCTTCAGCGCAAAAGCCTGGCAGACAGAGCACTGCGTATGGCTGTGGGAAGCACCCAAACAGAACAGACACTGGTTGTGGCAGTCTTTATGGAGAGACTGCCTCTCCCACTGACAATTTCCCTTTCTGGATGACATGAACACAAGCACAAAAGAAAAAAAAAAAGTGGAACACTTATCTGAAAAACATAGCTTGGTAACCAGCACAGGAGAAGGGTGTTCGGACTGGTGGCAAAGTAGTTCTGAGTGTGTCAGTACACCACCTTTATGCCCTATGCTGTGAGCAGGGAGCACACACGTGCTAAAAGGCTTTGGTATACTGGCTAGACGATGTGCTAGCCTTGTCAGGACATCTCTTAGATAAAGATTACGACAACTGTGATACAGGATGGCATCTACAAATACAGTATGGCACAGTTAGTTATTAGGCAAAAAAATAAAAAGCTTAAAATCACAGACTGAAGAGACAACAGTTATATAAACTCAATATCAACTGACCTGTGGAGGAACAAGCCACAGTGTACATTTGGGACATCCTTTTCTACCTTCTTGCTTGTTCACCTATTCCACTCTTGGTACCCTGGTGTCTTACACCCCTTACAAAACCTATCCATGGGAGATTGCTGGAGTCCATGAGTGGGGATCTCTCCCAGTTGGAAGAACCTTTGTTATGCTGATTACTCTAAGGAGAAGCACTCAGGAAGCAGAAAAGAGGAATGATGAGGGTGTGTTACTGAGGACATGAAGTTAATGTCAGCAAGCAGAAAGTTTCTCAGAAATGTGAGCAAATCTCGTGAAGGAGCATTCTGTGAAGATGCACACAACACTAGAAATGCACATCTAGCCATTGTGCCTGCAAAGTTACCACCAGTAACTGGAGTGGTGTGCACACTGAAAAAAGTACAGTTTTGTACCTACCATAAATGTAGATGTTCGAAGATCCACATTGCTGCAGTCCTTACATATGGGTAGTCCGCTGTCCTCGGTCGGCCCGAATACCAAAGTATTAGGCTGACGTCGGTCAAGGCGCTTAAAACTGACATCAGGACGTCAGGGTACAAAAGCGCATGACCGACGTCATATCCTCAGTCTTTTCTTGCCCCAGATGTCAGAAGGCCCTAACAAGAAAGGCCAAAGCCAAAAACAGCAAAAAAAAATAACTAACCACCTCTGCACTAACCATATTTACAATATATACAACCCAAACCACACCACCACCTCTAACTACAGAGGGAAGGAGGGAGGAATTGGACTGCAGCAATGTGGATCTTGAACATCTACATTTATGGTAGGTACAAAACTGTACTATGTTCTTCATCTCACATTGCTGCAGTCCTTACATATGGGTAGAATCCCAAAGCAGAGGTAAGGGAGGATGGCAAAACTATAAAGCATTAGGGGCTGCCAAAATGCCCTGTAAAATTGCAGTGGCAAATCCAGCCCTAGATTTAGAGTAAAGTGGAAGGTGGTAATGCTTAGAGAAAGTATGCACTGAACTCCAAGTAGCTGCTTCCAAAATATCTTTAGTAGCCACCCCCCTTAAAAAAGCTGTAGAAGTGGTAGTAGCCCTAGTGGAATGAGGCCTAATCCCAGCTGGAATCTCCTTACCATGATGGGAATAACAGAAAGCAATACAAAAACCAATCCACTTAGAAATAGTTTGTTTTGAAACAGGTTTGCCCTGAGAACCCAAAGCAAAAGAAACAAACTGCTGCTGAGACTGCCTGAACCCTTTAGTTCTGCTCAAATAATATCGCAACTGTCTGTGTATATCCAAAGTGTGCAAAATCCTCTCCCCTTTATTTTGGGGGTTTGCATAAAAAGTAGGCAAATGAATAGTTTGGTTTAAAGCCACACTAGAAACCACTTTAGGCATAAAAGAAGGGTTAGTACAAAGACACCCTATCCTTGTGGAAAATTAAGAAAGGCTCAACCGCCATAAGGGCCTGTAATTCAGAAACCCTTCTCACAGAGGTAATGGCCAACAAAAAAGCAGTCTTCCATGATAAATATTTCAACTCTGCAGATGCTGCAGGCTCAAAGGTTGTAGAGTGAGTTTCTCCAACACAAAATTGAGATCCCAAGCAGGAGTAGGAGCTCTCACGTGGGGTCTTATATTCTTTGCCCCTCTAAGGAATTGCTTAAACAAAGGATGAGAAAATAATGGTGGGTCACAGTCATAGTGAGCAGAAATTGCTGCAGCATGAACCTTTATAGAGGAGAAGGACAAACCTTTGTCCAATAACTCAGTAAGGTATTGAAGAGCAACACTTAAATTAGGTTTAGAAACATCAAAGTCCTTTGCTGTACTCCAAAATAAAATCTCCTCCATTTATCTCGTAAACTTTCCTTGTACTAGGCCTTCTGGCCTCCAAAATAACATTCAAAACTTGTTGTGGAAGCTGAGACCCTCCAGGGTTTAAAACAGAATATGCCAGGCTGTTAGATGTAGAGAGTGAAGTTTGACATTGAGTAAATGACTGTTCTCCTGAGACAGCAGGTGAGGAATCGAAGGCAAAGGCCATGGAGGCTCCCGTACCAGACTTCTCAGTAATGGGTACCAGTGCTGTCGAGGCCAATCGAGACTATTAAAATCATGTTTGGCTTATCCTGTCTGACCTTCAGGAGTACCTTTGGGAGGAGAGGCAGAGGTGGAAAGGCATACACGTGAAGATTGCTCCAATTGAATGAGAGCATCCACTTTCCAAGCTGTGGGATGAAACCTTTTTGTGCAAAACTTTGGCAGCTGGTAATTTAGTGGAGAAGCGAACAGATCTATGTCTGGAGTTCCCCATAACACTGTCAATTTCTGAAATACATGAGGATCCAATTTCCACTCGTGGGGATCCATAATTTGTCTGCTCAACACATCTGCTAAGGAGTTCTGTGCTCCTGGCAGAAACCTTGCCTGAAGATTTAGCTGTAAACTGAGAGTAGTCTCCCACAAAATCATTGCTTGTCTGCATAGAGGATAAGAATCGTCCCCCTTGCTTGTTGATGTACCACATGACAGTTGTGTTGTCTGTTTGAATCAACACCTGCCCTGGAAGAAGTAAATCCTTGAAAGCTATCAATGCAAATTGGACTGCTAACATCTCCTTCAAGTTGATATGTAAATGTTGAAGTCTGGCAGGCCACGTGTCTTGTACCCATTTTCCATTTAGATGAGCTCCCCAAGCTTTGTCTGAGGCATCTGTCGTTAGAATCTGACTCGCCTCTGGCGGGTCACAGAGAGTCCCTTGTTTAGGTGACATTCCTGAGCCCACCACAAAAATTCCTTTTGAATGCAAGGTATTATCTGAATGACAGTGTCCATATCTTGGCAGTGCTGTGTCCATACATTTTGAGATACCATTGTAGCTTCCTCATATGCAGTTTGGCATTGGGAAGTACCAGAACACAAGATGCCATGAACCCCAAGGCTTGAAGGACTGTCCTTGCAGTCAGCCTGGACTGACGAGACAATTGGTGAAAGTAAAGAGAAAGATTCTTTTGTTTGTCCGGGGTCAAAAAGGCCATCTGGGATGCTGTATTCAGTCTCACACCCAGAAAGCACATGTCCTGAGAGGGTACTAGACTGGACTTTATTTCGTTCACAGAATACCCCAGGCATCTTAACACTGCCATCACATACTGTAAATGATGAAGAGGTTTGTCCTTTCCTTGGGCCAGAATCAGGCAATCGTCCAAATAAGGATAGATTTGTATTCCTCTTAGCCTGAAGAAAGCTACCACTGGAGCCAGAACCTTCGTGAACACTCTGGGCGCAGTAGATAAGCCAAAGGGCAATGCAGAGAACTGATAATGAGAAGTCCCAGCCAGCGCAGATACTTCCTGCAACTGAGCCTGATAGGAACATGAAGGTAAGCCTCCTTGAGATCCAGAGTCACCATCCAGTGATCTTTGCCCAGCAGAGGTAAAAGCTGTTATAACGTCAACATTTTGAACTTGGGAATGTCAGATATGTGTTGAGGATAGATAAATCCAAAATTGGTCTCCACGTGTTCCCTTTCTTTGAGTACTAGAAACAGGCGAGAATAAAATCCTAGGCCCACTTCTGGCAGAGGGACCGGTTGCATGGCCCCTATTTGAAGTAGTAGAGAAATTTGTTTGTGAGCCTCTAGTCTTTGCTGAGGAGGAACGTCTGGCATGCCTTTGAAAGGAGGCAAGGTATGGAAATAAAACTTGTAACCTTGGTGTATGATATCCAATACCCATTTGTCTTGGGTAATCAAAATCCAATTTTCCTTGAAGAGTGCCAACCTTCCTCCCAAAGGTGCTGCCAGGCAAGAAGGATCTGGCAGCTGAAAAAGTAGGTCATTGGGCCTGTTTACGAAATGACTGGCCCCTGCCCTCCCCTGAAGATTGTGCAGGTGAACTCCCTGTTCTAGGTCTGAAAGAACTCTGAGCTCTGCCCCTACCACGTCTAGATCTACCCCTAGACTGAGAATCATAAGAAGGATACGTCCACCCCTTAGCAGGCCAATTCCTACTAAACTTCGGAGGCTGAACTTGCAAAAAATCTTTAACAGCCTGCATAGACTTAACCTTGTCTTCCATTTTCTTCAAGACTGACTCCACAGGTGAACCAAACAACACATCAGACTGCAAAGGAGCATCCAAAATCCTTGTCTTAACATGGTCAGATAAATTCTGATCCTTCAGCCAGGCGTGCCTGCGAAGAACTGAACCAGTGGCCGCCACCCTAGACGAGGCCTGCACAGCATCAAAACCACATTGTAATGAATGCTTACCCACCTGTTCAGAGACATGCACCAAATCTTGTAATTCTTTACACTCAATGCCTTCCGCCAGAGCATCCACCTTAGACTTCAATTGAGAAAGAAGACAGTTTTGATATTTCAACATATGAAACTGGCAATTCAAAGCCCTCATAGCTAAGGTAGAAGATGTATAGACCTTCTTTCCCCATCTATCCAAAGCTCTGGCCTCTTTATCTAGAGGAACCGGATTTTTTACAACAGAGGCCTTGACACCCTTAGGTCCCTGACTAATAGTTTCTGGGTCCGCCCTGGGACTCTTATAAAGATATTTATGAGCCTCAGGCACCCTGTAATACCTATCCGGTTTAACAGGCAGGAGGCAGAGAATCAGGATTAAGTGAAGCCTCTGAAAACACATCATCCACAACATCCAGAACAGGGGGTATAGCCAAGGGCCTATGTTGGGGCAAAGCAAAATTCCCTAAGCCTTTTCCGAATCAGAGAAGTCCTGACCTTCCCACTTAAAATGTTCCCTCATAGAATGAAGTGTCTCTGAAAAGAAAAATCCTCTGGAGGAGAAGCAGAAGGAGTGGAATCATCTGCATCAGAATCAAAATAAGGAGAGTACTCCTGCAAGTCTTCAGCGAAGACTCTGAAACATCAGCCTGCTCCAAACTTCCCAACTCTGGCTCCACCCTAGGCCTCTTATCAGGAGGGGGCAAAGAACCTCTAATCAGAGTAATCAAATCCTCTGCCATTTTAAGCATGTGCTTCTTAGGCACAGACCCTGCTGAACTAGGAGCGACACCAACAGAAGCTAAACCTGGCCTGCCTCTGGGAGAAGCCTTGGGAACAGAGGGAGAGGGCCTAACCACCCTAGGAAGGGAGGGGAGTACAGTAACCTGAGAAGCCCCTTCAGCCTGACCTGCCTCCTGAGAGGCCGCATCCTGTAAAATCAAAGTCTCCCCCTGAGACTCCAGAGAAGTCTCCGTGAACCACGGTTCCACTGAAACCTCTAATGAAACCCCGTCCGGGCGACTCATCTTACCTGGGTTTAACTGTTTTGTCTTGCATATTATAATTGCACGCTTAAGACCAGCCTAGCACAAACTAACCTTTATTGAACCTAGCACAAAGCGACACCCAACAACGTCGTGCTCAGGCCCCAAACAAGGAATGCACAAAGAATGATAATCCCTATGCGGTATCTGTTTCCCACAAGAAATACAGTTATTCACTTTTTCTGTCATCCGTAAAACACTGAGGCAAGAAAAACAAAATATTGGATTCGGTCTGAAACTCCGAACTCGAAAAATTTCAGGCACTTACAGCGCTGCTTCTGCATCGGACCATGCGGCAAAAAGACTGAGGATATGACGTCGGTCATGCGCTTTTGTACCCTGTCGTCCTGATGTCAGTTTTAAGCGCCTTGACCGACGTCAGCCTAATACTTTGGTATTCGGGCCGACCGAGGACAGCGGACTACCCATATGTAAGGACTGCAGCAATGTGAGATGAAGAACATACAAGAAACCAAAGAAGGAATCTACAGTGTTCAAGGATATGCAAATACATACTTGACTGATATTCAGGGAACTCCAACAATGGCTACTGGATGGAAGGTTCATACAGAGAAAGGATGACTGTGAAAAGGTAATTAGCACCAGATGTACAGTATCCCCCTAGGTCAACTAATGTGACATGCATTTTCCTGTTTAGCTGATCTGTTCATCTGACATTTAGGCCTTTCCTAGGTAGGCCTATAACTAGGAAAAAATTCAGACGGTACTAAAATCTTCTGGAAGGTAGAAACTGGAAGACAGCAAAATGGCAAAGTTTCAGAATGCCATTGTTGGAGTCTTGAAGAACAGACAAAGGAAGCCCTACTCGTGGAGCTGCAGTTTAAGTAGCAATGCCTCAAAGTTGTGAAACAGTGACTAAATTGTTCAGGTACAAATGTCTCTAATGCAGATATCTGAAACAAAGACTGAAGCAGCCATAATCATGCCAAGTAAGCTGATGGCAAAAGAAAATACAGCTCAACTCCAGAATAGAACTAGAACAGGAGTTCGTGAAGCCTACCAACCTGATCACTCAGGATGTAAACAGCTAAGAGACAATATTTCGCCCTTGTCTACAGCCCTTAACCAACATAGCACTGTTTCTTTGCAAATGGCTGCACTCATACCACTTTGCTTGCTCATGTATTACACAATCATTGCTGACTTAAACCAGCAGATGCTATGCATTCAGCACCTCAACTGAATTCATTTAAGGGAGGAATGCCCAAAGCTCCAGGCAATTTATATGGCATATCATAAGACAGATGCACTTTACCTGAAACATGGATAAGTCAAGGGGCCCTTCAAGTTGAATAGTGCGTCCTCCATCAGAATCAACAGGTTTGTCTGCAGGAAAGAAAAACTCTCTATGAAGCTGGAAAAAGACTCATTACACAATTTGCAATAAAATCCTGACACCAAAAACATATCAATGAGCACATGGTGATTTTACAGCCACCGGCACTTCGGTGTCTACTGCAATGCTCACGTTCTTTGGTGAATGAAAAGCACTGTGAAAAGGGTGGTAACCCTCAAGGCCCAAAGGTGCAAGATAAGTCCTCCTGCACCCTGTCCCTGAGAAGAAAGGACATTACAGAGTACCTTGCACCACAGCACAGAGGATCCTCTGGGATGGGATTAGTAAGGTCAGAGAAGATTCCTCCTAATGTTTGAAGTTCAGAGATTGTGCCACAGGAGTTCTCATTCAAAGTTTCACAGTATCACTTAACAGAGCCACTAGTAACAAGTCAGCCTTGCTGGCACTGACTGATACTAGACATGCAAGTAAAAATGGAGTTTTTGAAGTATTTTGCAGGATGCTTCACCTCATGTTTTGGGAGCTCAGCTCCCATACCAAATGTGTGTATCCCATTTTCTAAACTGCTTATCCTTGTGACGGCTGCAATGATAGTAAGCTAAGCAGGGCATACCAGACTTCCCTATTCCCAGCAACTGTTTCCAGTTCTGCCTTAGAGATGCTCAGGCATTCTGAGGCCTGTTGAAAGGCAGCCTTTCCAACATGTCCCAAGGTCTGCCCCAAGACATTCTCCCAGTAGGCTGCACCTAGTACACCTCCCATGGGGGGAACCAAGGGGGAATTCTCACGAGTTGCCCAAGACATATTGATGGACTCCTCTCAAACCTGCTGAGTGGCTCTATCCTAAGATCATTCCAAACTGCCGAGCACCAAGCTCTACTCCAGAGAATCAGCCTAGCAGCTCTACAAAGGAACCACAGCTGTGGAGCTCATGTCTGCTGTAATCATGTTTTCAGTCACTACCCAAGTTCATGACAAACTGATGGTAAAAAAAGAAGTTATGTACTCACCATAACGTTCCATCCGAGTAGGTAACTTCATTTGTCAGCAACCTGTGGGTATCGGATGCGACCTGGATCCGAGCCAGCAGCATTCCAAGCTAGAGATCCGAGCTCCAAGCTCCTCCCCCCCTTACCCATAATACCCTGCTACCTCCCTCCAGTCCTCAGATCGAGTTTGCCCAATTAGCAGACAACACCAAGACAAACAATACTGGAGTATCCTAACCAAATACATACCAGGACTGAATCATTCTATCATTTAGGTAACGAAATCCAGGTTAGGGGGAAGGAGGGGGGGGGGGGTCGGTTGCTGACAAATGAAGTTACCTACTCAGATGGAATGTTATGGTGAGTACATAACTTCTTTATCTGAAGTAGTTAACTTCATTTGATCAGCAACCTGTGGGACAGAGCCCCCAGCTACCAAAAAACTTGGGAGGCCCTCCAGGAAGAATATTCCGGAGCACTGCAGAGCCAAAGGCTGCCCTCCCCTCTGGATATCGGATCTAATTTATAATGCGAAATAAAGGTATGAGAAGAAGCCCAAGTAGCCGCAGAACAGATGTCGTCCAAGGGAACCCTTAACCAAAAAGCAGCAGAGGTAGCCATAGAACGGGTAGAATGAGCATGAACCCCCATGGACTTAGGCCGACCAGAAATTTTGTACGTGAGCAAAATGCAGTGAGATATCCACCTAGCTAGAGTCACCTTAGTCACTGGTTTACCCAAGGATGGCTTAGCAAAGGAAACAAAGAGCTGCTCCGAATTGCGAGAGGCAGCTGTTCTGTGCAAGTAAAAACGCAATTGTCTATGCACATCTAATAAATGCAGTCTGTACTCCCCCTTGCTCTGGTAGTTAGGGAAGAAAACAGGAAGACTAATGGATTGGTTGATGTTAGCCTCGGAAGCCACTTTAGGTAAGAAGGAAGGATTACTCCTGAGGGATACTCTGTCCTTATGGAAGACAAGATACGGAGGTTTAGTACAAAGGGCTTGAAGCTCCGATACCCTTCTAGCTGAGGTAATAGCAATCAAGAAGGCAGTTTTCCAAGACAAAAACTAAGTCAACAGAAGCTGCAGGCTCAAAGGGTGGACCAGTTAGAGCCTGGAGGACTAAGGTTAGGTCCCACAGAGGAACCGCATTCTTGACAGGAGGTCTTAAAAGAAAGATGCCCTTCAAGAAAGTCTTACAGATCTTAGTGGAAGCTAAAGGACCAAGATTGTCCCCGATGTGGAAGTGGGAAATGGCTGCCATTTGAACCTTCACAGTCGAAGAATGGGCCCCTTGATGGAAAATGTGAGATAGGAATTCAAGTACTGCTGGAATGGAAGCCGTAAAAGGATCCAAATTCCTATGCCCAGCCCAGATGGAAAAACGTTTCCATTTACTGTTGTAGACCTTCCTGGTAGAAGGCTTATGCGCCGCCACCAGGATGGATTTAACTGCGAACGAGATACCAGGAGTCCTAGCCACTAACGGAACTGGATCAACTAAGCCGAAAGCTTGAGGTCGTCCAGATTCGGAGTTTTCAATCCCAAAGGATGAGAGATCAGATCTGGAATGGTATCTAAGATCCAACGAGGAGCTATGAGATGAGACCGTAGGTACAGGAACCAGGTTTGACGAGGCCAGAATGGGGCTAAGAGGATAACCTTGCTCCCCAACCGACAAGCTTTCTGCAAGAATTTTGTCATTAATGGGAGAGGAGGATAAGCATAAAGAAGACCGGATGGCCAAGCATGAACTAGAGCGTCTCTGGGGCTCTCCCCCGGTGGGGGAATTACAGCGAAAAACTCACTGCACTTTGCTTTCAAAGGTGATGCGAAGAGATTGCAGCAAGGTTGACTCCATTTGAGGAAGATCTGTTTTGCTACTAAGAGGTTCAGAGACCACTCGTAAGGCGAGAGGATAGTTAAACTCAGCTTGTCCGCTAAAATGTTGGACCGACCCGGAATGTGCGTTGCTAGCAGAAAATGGTTGGTGGATATCACCCACTCCCAAACTCTCATGGCCTCTGGGCAAAAAGGGTAGGACCTGGTCCCCCCCTGTTTGTTGATGTACCAGACCACTGACATATTGTCTGTCTGAATTGCAATAGTCCCCTGAGGAAGAAGAGCATGGAGAGCTTGCAACGCTAGAAGCACTGCCCTCATCTCCAGAACACTAATATGCAGAATGGTCCCTGAGTCCACATGCCTTGGACAGTTCTGCCCATGCAATGCCCCCCACCCTAGGCGAGAAGCGTCTGTGGTCACCGTGGCTTGGGGTAGAGGCATCAAAAACAACCGCCCTTTCCGAAGCGCTCGGGAATGGAGCCACCAAAGCAGGGATTCCCTGCAAACCCTGCTGAGGGGAATCAGGGAGTCCAACGGATGTCG
Organism: Protopterus annectens; assembly: GCF_019279795.1. NCBI lineage: Eukaryota > Metazoa > Chordata > Ceratodontiformes > Protopteridae > Protopterus > Protopterus annectens. Next base: position 1,369,840,164 of record NC_056745.1, read on the forward strand.
AAGGATGGACCACTGGACCTGTAAGGTCCATCGAAGAACCCTCATGTTCAAGCGGGCTAGGGGTGAAAGGTTGATAGCTGCTGCCATAGACCCTAGGGCCCTCAGGACCAATTCCTCTGGTGGGGCCGGAGATTGTAGAAGTGCTAAGAGGTGGAGAGTTAGGTTGCGGAGGCTGTCCGATGTCAAGAAGGCCTTGGACTGAAGCGTGTCTATTCTGGACCCTATGAAGTCCAGGACCTGAACAGGCTGAAGGGACGATGTTTTGTAATTTATAGTGATCCTCAACTGGTGGGCCAAGAGCAGGAAACAATCCCTGGCTGAGCATAGTAGATGCCTGGTGGGAGCGGCGAGGAGCCAGTCGTCCAGGTAAGGAAAGACCTGTATTCCCTGAAGCCTCAGTTGGGCCACTACAACTGCCATGACCTTGGTGGACACCCTGGGGGCTGTGGTGAGGCCAAAAAAGAAGACCCTGTACTGACAATGACTGGCCCCCAACCGAAAGCGGAGAAACCTCCTGGATCGCCTGTCTATGAGAATGTGATAGTACGCATCCTTGAGGTCTATGGAGCACATGCAGTCGTTCTCCTGCAGAAAGGGGAGAATAGATTGAAGAGTGACCATCCGGAATTTCTCCTTGGCAATGAACAGGTTCAATGTAGACAGGTAGAGAATTGGCCTCAAGTCCCCCGTCTTTTTTGGCACCAAAAAGAACCTGGAGTAATTGCCCGACCTGGACTGGCCTGGGGGGACGTGCTGGATGGCTCTTTCTTAGCAGCTCCTTTATCTCTAAAGCCACCGCCTCCCTCTAACTGGGTGGAACATCGAGGAAGCGCCTCAACTGAGGGGGAGGATTTATGAAGGGGATAGAGTAACCTCTGGATATTATTCGGAGCACCCAGTGATCTGTCGTGATGGACTCACAATGCGCTAGGTGTTCCGAGAAACGCCCCCCCGACTGCCTCCAGAGAGGAGCAGTCGGGCAACCCCTCAGGGTTGTTGCGCGGGTCAGTCGGAAAAAGGTTCCCTCGACCCGAAATTCTTCGGCCCCCCTTTGCCTCTGGGCCGGTGCCGCCTTGTCCTCCCCTGCCTCTGAAGGACGAAGGGTCCGGAGCGTAACGGGACTGCTGAGATTTCCGGAACCACATCTTCTTTTGTACTCTCTGATTCCTGGAAAAGGACCTTTGAGGAGCCGAGAAGCGGATTCAGACAGCAGACAATGTCTTTGTGTCTTTCTCGCTCTGGAGCAGCATATCGCGGATGGTCTTGCCAAACAGCGTAGAACCGTCAAAGGGAGCATTCGCGAAGGACACCTTGAAGGGTACCGCAAAATCGCAAAGTCGGAGCCAGGCATCACGCCGTAAGGCGATGCCTGCTCCGCTGGCTCTAGCTGCCCCCTCCGTGGCATGGGAGAGAAGCCGCATAGACGTGTTAGATATCGATTTTAGATTGGCCATTTGTGCCGAGAAGGTTGGCCGACATGGACTCCGGGCGTGACCCAGCATACTATTTCACTAGATCCCGCTGAAGCCTAATCACGTGTGCCAAGTAATTCAGCACCCTTATGGAAAAGGTGGCTGAAGCAAACATCCGCTTTCTGATGCGATCCATCATCAGAGACTCCTTGCCGGGAGGATGGACCGAGGAACTATCCTGTGCCAGTTCCTTCTTGGTGGCAGCCGCCACAACCATGGCATCTACCAGGGAACCTTTACTCCACGCTGTCCTGTCTGTCGAGGGACTAAGGATCTAATCTGGTCTCCTGGGGATTGGTTTTACAGTGTCCGGCTCCTTCCATGCCCTGGTAGTAATTAGATCTACCAGGGGGTCAGTCGGAGGGGACACCCAAAAGGTAGACGGGTCTGCGTCAAACACCTCCAGAAACACTGACTCATCCGAGAAAGGGTTTTGGACTGACCACCCCTCTAATGCGCAGCATCTCCATAATGTCTCCAAAGGAGACGTCCTCGGGGGGTGACCTGGGGGAACCTTCCCCTTCCTCCAAGTCAGTGTCTTCAGTGAGGGACTCGGGGGAGTCCAAGTGCCTCCTCTTACACTTTCATTTGTGAGGAACCTCCTCGGGGGGACTGTCAGAGGAGGGCTCACCAACGGGGTCATGCTCCTCTACAGGAACTAGCTGGGGTGTAGAACACAGGCTGTCCCTGGGGTCGGATGATGGAAAACAGGCCCATCTGCGATGGCATGGCGGGTGGATCCGTAGCACGAGCCTGAGGCCTCGAATCCCTCGAGAGGACCCTCTCCACCACGTCGAAAGCCAAAGGTGAACCACTCTCCCTGGGATCAGATAGCAGCTCCCTCGGATCAAACGAGTGGATTGGCGCCAGAGCCGAAGCAATCTGACCCGAAAGGAAGTGTGCTCAGACCATATCAGAGCCGAAGACACACTCACCCCTCTGGATCCGAGGCTCTGCTCACGGCCCTGAGAGCTCGGATCCGAAAGTCGAAGGTAAGGCTGGCGTAGTGATTACTATCGGTGTCAACTCCCCGGCTCTGGGGCTACTCTGATCCGACGGCTCCGAAACCAGATAGTGGATCGGAGAAGGAGCAATGGGGGCAAAGGGGGCCGAGCTCCCCCCCCAGAAGGGGGGGGGGCAAGAGCACTCCCATCTGCATCTGGGCCTGAAGGAAGTGACACATCATCCGGTCCATGCCCGCATCAGAAAGTTCTTGTAGAACTGGAAGTGACGCATCATCCGGTCCATGCCCGCATCAGAAAGTTCTTGTAGAACTACAGGAAGCCGCCTCGGCTGGCCGGGAAGGCCGCCTCGACGACCTCGAAGGTGGCCGGGGCTCCTCTTCCGGAGAGAAACATGGGGAACGGAGCCGAGAGGGGGAGGACCCAGAAACCTTCAAGGGAGAACAGAACTGCTTAGCCGGCGGGTCAGAGTTGGCCCGCTGCTTGTGGCTCCTATGCCTCTCCCTGTCCTTGCCTCTCTCTTTCTCCCTCTCTCCATCTCTCCTCTCTTTCTTTCTAAGGTCCCTCTCTCCCTGGGACATAGTGGGAGGTTGAGTCCTGGCCAGGGGAGCAGGAACTGTTGGCTGAACAGCCACAGCCGTGACTGGCGCCACTGATGGAGAGGAGGAAGAAGTAGAATCTGCGGGCAAAAGGCCCGCTAAGATTAACTTGTTCCTCCTGTCTCTCAAAGCCCGGGGGTTAAAGGCGGCACAAATCTGACAGCCTGATGTTAAAAGTGCAATCCCCAGGCAAAGAACGCACTGAGTGTGACCATCGGCTGGGGACAGCTTATGGCCACACTCAGAGCATTTGAAAAAAATGGCCTTAGGGCCTTCGGCCATGACTAACACAATCACACTCACTAGCACACAGATAAGGGGAAGGGAAATACACTAAGTTTAACTAAACTAAATTAAGCTAAATAAACTAGTCTAAGGGATCTACTATCACACACACACACTTTTTAAACTGAATGAAAGAAACTGCAAGGAACCACCACGATTAAAATCCACACTTTAATTGTAGTATTTGAAAGAAAAACAAGCGCTTTCACGCACCATCCCGGTGCGCTTCATCAGGTTATGTTCAAATACAAAGATGTCATCATTTAAATACAAAAAACACTTCAATTAATCAATTATACTTATCAATTAATGAAGCAATTAAGATAGCTTAGTGTTGGCAGTTAAAGGAAAAACAGTATTATAATCGCCTATCAGAGCTTCTTATGTACCAAGTGTTCTCAACAATATTTACTTTTAAGTGCTGAATATTAAAAACTCATATTCTAACAGTATTTAATTTACAGATAACTTTATCCTAATAAGCCTGTGGCCTATAATAAAATTAATAAAATATTTTGACATTTATAACATATTGAGACTAATCTAGAATATCAAATACATAGGTGTTAATGAAAATATAAAGTAAAATTAAAAATAAAATGAAATACGCCATCAAGAATAGCTTGGTTCTTCGTCTATCTAGACACAAAGATACCATACTAAGCCTCTATGATAAATCATAAAAAATAATAAAATATATATAATGAGGCATTATTTGATGTCTGTTTGTTTAGATTCATATTTCAAAAGTCTATATAAAGACAAAAACTAAACAAAACTGAGAACAAGGACAATGATACCTGAATTAAAAATGCTTTAGAAGAAATGTATAAAAACCAACTCTAAGACATATACCAAAATATTGTTTTTCAAATATTATTATTCAATAAATATGTAAATTCATACTGCAATCATTTATATTTGATATATGCTTAATAAGCAATGAATAATGTTCATATATAAGAATGATGATAAAAGAAGGAAAAGGGGGGGGGAGGCGAAGGGGGAGGGATATCATCTTGTGATAAACAAAGATGGTGTAACGAGGTAGATGTTCAGTGCTATTAATATAACATTATGTAAACCCTAAAAGCGCTGGTCTAATATTAAGAGCAGAATTCAGACCTGGCTCTAAGTGGGCTCTAAAATTCAAGATCCATTTAAGTTCATGTAACTCAAGTGCACCTATATGATCTCCTTCCCTTTTATTTTGGTTCACTATTTCAGCAACCCTAAAACTAAAACCATGTTTTGGATAGGTTTGACAATGCTTAGCCAGAGCATTAGTAAGGTTCCCCTTCCTAATATCATATATGTGATTGTAGACGCGATCTTTAAACCTGCGTGAGGTCATCCCTACATAATATGCTTCACAAAAATTACATGTGGCTAAATAAATTACATTCCGAGTGTCACATGTTGCATAAAACATTGGTTCAAATGCTATATTTAAGTTGGGAACATCAAAGGTTTGAACCTTAGATATATATTTACATATGCAGCACTTACTGCATGGATATGTACCTTTTTTATACCTTGTTCTAATATCCAAACCTTTATTTTCCATTTTTTCTTTACATAACAGCTTCTTTTGGTTTGGACTATTGCTAAATCTAAAATTGGGTTTAGCACCCACTATCCGTGATAGTCATGATCAAGAAGCAAAATTTTCCAATTATTCTTGATAATTGACATAACATTGTCTATATCATTTGTATATTTAAGTCCAAAACCTAATCGTTCTTTATTATGATTGGCATAATTGTTATTAAACATTCTTCCTCCTCTGCACCTAGAGGCTCCTGATGCCGCCCCCATTGGCCCATTTACTATGCTTAAAGGATATCCTCTATTTATAAAACAATTTTTCTGAAAATCTATAAGCCTCAAGGCATCAGTCTCGTTGCTACAAAGCTTCGATATTCTAGACATTTGACCTCTTATGATGTTCCGAAAAATATAACGAGGATGCATGCTGTCGAAGTGTAAAATACTATTTCTCCAGCATGGTTTCCTGTACAAAGAGGTTGTGATAATATTGTTGATGTCCTTGGTTATAGTAATGTCTAGGTACTTCACACTAGATTTGGAAAATTCATAGGTAAAACTCAAGAAAGATGTAGTGGACTCCATATATGCTATGAATTCATGCAACAAATTCTCATCACTATTCCAGAATAATATATCGTCCACAAACCGTCTATACAAGATAACATTCTTGAATCTCCCATCATTAAATATGAACTCCTTCTCCCATTGATAAATGGCCAAATTAGCATAAGCATTAGCACAGGGAGTGCCCATGGCAACTCCCCATGTTTGTGCATAGACCAAATCATTGAACAAGACGACGTTATTAGCCAACACAAGATCCAAAAGGCCACAAGTCACCATTTGGTCATTATTACTCATAGTACTATGTTCATGTAAACAAGATCTTATAGCTTCAAGGCCAAAGTCATTGGGAATACTTGTGAAGAGATTTTTGATATCTAGAGTTACCACTAGGGTATGTTGTTGCAAGTTTTTTCTAAAATCCTCTTGCTTTAAATCAGATAAAAGCCCATCTGTGTCTTTTAAAATAGTAGGAATAGAGTGAACCAAGGGCCCTAGTTTGGATTGTATATATATATATATATATATATATATATATATATATATATATATATATATATATATATATATGTGTGTGTTTTCAGTCACCCAATGCCTGCCAGAGACTATGGGGCGTAGGGGAGGGGGATCTTCCCCTTTATGTATTTTGGGAAGCCCTTTAATTAATGGAATCAAGAGAGAGTCTATTATTAGGTATTCATATAGAGATTTATCAATACACCTAGTCATTAGCATGTCAAATAGAATCATGTACATTCCTTATTAAAGAGTCTACTATGGATTTATCAATCACTTTGTACGCTGTTTGGTTACTTAACATTTTTAACATCAATTCAATGTATAAACTAGTGTCCATAGCAACAACCCCTCCTCCTTTGTCTGCTGGTTTAAAGACAACACTATCATCCTTACAAAGTTTATCCAAGCAACATCTTTGTTCATAGTTCAAATTCACAAAAACATTTTTATGCTTACGCTCTTTATAATATAAATAAAAATCATGTTCACACGAGCGTATGAAACATTCAACTAATTGTGGCATGGGTGGTATAAAGCCACTTTTTCTTTTGTACACTTGCGATTCATATGTCAAATCATTGTTAATTGAACTAGTAAATAGTACCTTAAGCGACACCTTCCTCGCAAAAAGGCGTACTGCTATTAAAGTATCATAAAGTGTACTCCCCTTCGAAGGGATAAAGGATAGTCCCTTGTTCAAAATAAATCGTTCATCATCAGTGAAGACTTTCGAGGTAAGGTTGAAAAATAACCAGTTATTTAATTCCTGGCTTTCCTCCTTGGCGCCGGTGTCTCCCCCGATAGCTTTCTTTTCCCTCTGCCTCTGCTGGTTGAGTGCGCCTGCGCTCTGTTTTTAAGGCAGCGGGAAGTTTAAAGGTACAGGAAACAAACGCGAATCATTAGCTGTAACAGTTTTTGGTCTTGCCCCCAATCCTTCTTTCGTTTGTAGACATTGTTGATTACATGGGATTGAGGCAGTAGTGGCTGGTATCTCACTGCTTGATGTATCAGTTATAAGTTCACTCGATGTAAGGGATTCAACCAAATGTTCGGAATGCATAACACGCTCAGTAGTATGCTTCAATAAGATGTTTGAAGTAGACGACTGCTCCGGTTCACGCCCATTTTCTCTCGGCCAGATGAAAATACGGCCCATTTGGAAATCCTGACAGTCTCGTCGCAACTTCTTAAGCTTGATCTGTTCAAGCTTATTACTATATTGCATGAGCTGCTTACATACACCATTGATTTTAGAGATACAAAACTCACTTGAATAGTTCATGTTGAGACAGTTATATTGCTCCTCTACTCTAGCGACTAGTTCAGTTTGTATAGGGGAGAAATAGTCTATAAGTAGATGTATATATTTGGTGCCGAATTCAATATTTAGCTGCTGCCATCTCCGTAGCAACTCGGGGTGGCTATCCCCATAGCTTGGCATGCATAAAACACGCATGCCGCGCGGAATTACTTTAAAGTGAAGGCATGCTTCCATATGCCTTCTTTGCCAAATGAGCCTATGCAGTTTGTATAGATCATTTTCTAAGGCTCTTAGCGACACATAGAATTCTTGTAAATTCTCAGTATCATTAATGACCATATTGGAAGTCTTACTTTGCACATCTAGGTTAAGCAGAGGATTTTCCCGTTGATGGAATAGACTGTTCCAACTATCAGTACTGCCTGTACCTGTTGGGTTGTAGTCCAACTCAATATTGGGTACATCCATCATGTAATGGTCGAATAAGCAATAAAACAAGAAGGTAGAAAGTAGTATCAGCAGCAAGCAAATGTCGACCATTCAAAGGTTCCCTCCAACGTGAAGCCAAAGCTGAAGGAATGAAAGAAACTGCAAGGAACCACCACGATTAAAATCCACACTTTAATTGTAGTATTTGAAAGAAAAACAAGCGCTTTCACGCACCATCCCGGTGCGCTTCATCAGGTTATGTTCAAATACAAAGATGTCATCATTTAAATACAAAAAACACTTCAATTAATCAATTATACTTATCAATTAATGAAGCAATTAAGATAGCTTAGTGTTGGCAGTTAAAGGAAAAACAGTATTATAATCGCCTATCAGAGCTTCTTATGTACCAAGTGTTCTCAACAATATTTACTTTTAAGTGCTGAATATTAAAAACTCATATTCTAACAGTATTTAATTTACAGATAACTTTATCCTAATAAGCCTGTGGCCTATAATAAAATTAATAAAATATTTTGACATTTATAACATATTGAGACTAATCTAGAATATCAAATACATAGGTGTTAATGAAAATATAAAGTAAAATGAAAAATCAAATGAAAAATCAAATGAAAAATAAAATGAAAAATAAAATGAAAAATAAAATGAAAAATAAAATGAAATGAATTTTTAAACTGGTAACAGACAGAGTTAAACACCTATTCTAATCTTACCTAATCACAAGGAGCTCATCACTCGTGCTTATAGAAGCGGCGGCAAATGAAATCTGAGGACTGGAGGGCGGTAGCAGGGTATTAAGGGTAAGGGGGAGGAGCTCGGATATCTAGCTTGGAAAGCTGCCGTCTCGGATCCAGGTCGGATCCGATACCCACGGGTTGCTGATCAAATGAAGTTAACTACTTCAGATCTGACAGTTTTAGTCGGTCTCTGCTCCTGTGTCCCTACCACAGTATAGCGCATCATGTGTAGCACACAGTACTTCCACAACTGCATTCATTTGGCTATCAGTTTCCTGATATATACACTCATGAACAAGATACTCAATTCATCCACACCTCATCAGCAATTTGGAAGTGCCAGTTCTCATGCCAGCTACTTCAAACTTAGCAATGAACTGTTCCAGTGCATGTGGGACACTCACTTGGAGGTTCAAGATTGCATTATTGTTTGCAAAATGCAATGACAGCTCTCAAACTAGATACTTTACTTCAACTGCAGCTTGATATCCTGCCATTAAAACCACAAACAAGAGGGCATGCACAAGCACCTGTTATTGTATTACATCCACCTTAAATGCATTCAACTTAATGCTAAGAATGCAAACAGCTCTACTTGGCAAATACATGGACCAAATGGCACGAACCCTCTTCCTATAGCAGAGATCCCGTATTTGGCTCATCATCATTAGTATTATGTTCAAAGTTACTTTACCCCTTAGTATATTGCTTCTTTCTCCTTTTACTTGCCTTTTGCATATTGTTCTTCTGCCTCAGAGTGAGTGAACTCCACCCTCTCAAGTTATTAATCTTCTCTAGCATGCTTTCCGCAAGCAAAGGATTTATCTTCAATTATACTTTTTTTCCTGCCTTACAGATACCGATTACTTAGAGCTATCTCCTTTGAAGTTTCAGTCTTACAATGTTAGAAAGGGGTTTAGAACTGTGACCAGGTACTGTTTATCCCTCAATTACCATTTTATTTTTACATTTCTCCTACTCACTCACCTGCTGCTTAGAATTCACAATTTCTGGATATATTTTATTTACCCATTCGTTGACTGGAAAGATTACTGGACAAAGCTGTCTCTAACAGGAGTACCCATGACCACTGTCTGTTAAAGTTCATAGGTGACTACTAGGCACAAAAGGCATTTTAAGTTTGGCCAAGCTTATCCCAAATTTACTAAACTATTGCAGAAATGTGTCAATACTCCAAGCAATTTTATGGTTAGGATATAGGCTTGTGACACATCAAGTGTTACATCCATGCCTATCTTGTGGATCTCATCTACCCCATACCCTCTCTTAGTGAAGTCATTCTTCAGCCTGTCAACCTCTTGAGTGCCAGTTAACATCCCTATTAGTTAACCTGGAGCAGAGCATCGCCTGCCCCTTTATATTTTCAAATATGTGGCTGGGATGCATACTGGTCCTAAGTAAGAAGGCTGATAGTACTCTTTAGTATATCTGTCAGTGTGTATGCATCCATCATCTCCAATGTTGTTGTTTGGCTTTTTCCTGGTAAGGGGTCGCCACAGTGGAACTCCGGTCCGCTGACTGGCAGAAGATTTTTACAAAACGCCGAGGTGCCAGCTCGATGCCCAATCTTCAACGAAGGTAAGCCCATTTACGTACGCATGTCTTTCGAACGCTACCCGACCGCGGGGAGGACATGCAGACTCCACAAAGAAGGCACTCCAAAGCCACGCTGAGAATCGAACGGGAGAACCTCTTGCTGTGAGGTAACAAAGTTACCGCCGAACCACCATGGCATCATCCATCATTTCCAATACAAATGGATATATCCAAAAATTCAATTTTATAAGGTGAATATTTCCCATCACGGCAAGACTGAGGGGCAGGAGCCTGAGGAAACATTAGGCTGTGTTGAGCCTCACTAAGATTTTTATTAATTTTTATTTTTAATTTTTTATTACTACTATTTTTATTTCTTTGACTCCGTATATTTCAGCATTATTCTCGTATGTATTTGAACATGCAGTTGACACATTTTATTTGGATATGTCTTTAAATGATGTAATATGACTCTATTGGCTATTTTGAATCTTGTGATGTTTAAAAGGAAGTGATGTATTTGTGAGGTCTGAGGAAGCAATTTTAGTTGTGAAAGTGCTTACGTTACTATCTGTTGTTCCAATAAATGTATGTTTTTAACTGGATAGCTTCATTATTATACCTGCTTTTCTGCTGACGCTTGGATTTTGGAATCTTTACTTATTTATTTAATATTCAGGTGTTTTTTTCGTTTGTAACTTATTTTTACCACAGAGGAGTCATGGCAGAAAATCCTGTTGATGAAACAGTGACTGAAGTGATATTCGTCATGCAGGTACTTCCAGATGTTCTTTGAAGGAGTTGCTTCGGGTAAAAGACAATATTTTGCTGCTTGAAACACATGCTCAAGTGAATAATGATGAACCACATGAAAGGAATGTGGCACAGAAATTGCGTGAAACTATTACAGCATTTGAAAATAATTTGTACCAACTGAAGAGACTAAAAGACAGACTTCACCTAGATGCTTGCTACACTTTGAAAATAATCCCACGTGGTCTTAGAGTTCTTACCATGCCAACCTACGGTGAGTCATAACCTGAACTATTAGCTAAATGGCAACATCAACTTAGATACTAGTTTTTCTTATATGAAACTGCTGAATGAACATTTTTTGCTAACAGAGGAAAAACTGATTGATGACATTGAATTGGGGTATGTTAATGTGCAGAGCATACTTGGTGTTGATAGGGCTGATATAAATTTATCCGACATTATTGAGAATGTCAGGATTTATGAAAGTAAACTGTTGCAGCAGAAAAGGAATAAGATAATACGTGATACTGAAAACTTTGATAAAGGTCATGTCTTCACTTGGCCCAGGAGGGCTACTACAACATCTTATCGGTTGAACCCTAATTCATGTAACACTGATTCTGCTTTGGTTAATACTACAAACAAGGGCCTGGGGACAGCAGACTAGTTCTAATATGAACAACTGCTCTGATGGGTGTGTTCAATCTGAAGAAATGCCTGAACCTCTTGTAATGAGAACCCATTAGCTGTTTCATCTGTTAATCAAGTGAACGTCCCAGTGTATGAGACTCTTTGTTCTGAAGCGTTTGTTGCTTTAGGAGTACGAGGAAACATGAATTGTCCTGAAGCATCTGCTGCTTCAGGAACATATGGAAATATGGAGACAACACAAGTGCAGAGTTTGCCAGCGTTAATAATGAATAACAATGCTGTTGTGAGACCAAAAAACTAATTCGGGGAAGACAACAGGTTTTTTTCTCTGCCGCTTCAGATTCGAACAAAACGGAAGCAATCTTTGGGCTCTCCCGAACATCGAGGGAGGCTGAAACGGAGACCGGACGATCGAGTGAAGAACAACACAATAAAGAAAATGTGGGACAGAATGGACAGAGTTTAATTTTGAATATTTCTAAAAGGTATTTATCCGAAAATTAAATTGCTGTTCTAAGTAAAGGGCTGTCCTTTATTCCTGCTGCATCTGTTAATATTGCAGATACTTTGATTTCAAACTTGCTTTGCGAAATTATCCAATTGAAAGTGATGTTTAACAATGAGCAGGAAGTTGATAGTATTGTTAATGCAATGTGTTTTAAGGGATGGACTATTTAAGAAACCTGGTTCTTATAATCCACTATTTAACCCTACTCTATAAGATTTGAGAATCTGAATTGTATGCATATTTTGATAGCAAAGCATGTAAACGCTCTAGTAAAAGTTTGGATAATCTTACTAATGTTGAAAGTTAGCCTTGGCATCACTTGAACATAACAGTATAGTCATTAAATCTGCAGATAAAGGTGGGCAAATAATTGTGATGGATAGTGACTTTTATTCTGCCTCCATTACTGAAATGTTACATGATGCTGTTGTTTATAGACAGATTACTTTAAATGAAGTTAATATTTGTGATGGTGTAACTAATGCTTTATTGAGGTTGGTAGATGAACAGATCAAAAGAATTGTTTGCTTACTTTATTGTTGAAAAACCACTAATTCCTACATTACAGGGGCTTCCAAAGGTCCACAAGGACCGTTTGAAACCTCCATTTAGGCCCATTGTAGCAGGTGGAGGGTGGCTCACTGAGCCACTCTCCATCTATGTGGAGAAACAGTTAAGGCCAAGTTTAGATATGTATCAATATACATTGAGAGATACTAAACAGATGTTACAGGAATTATTCTGTTTTGTTGAAAGTTATGAAACACCTTTGAATGGACGCATCATGGCCACTTATGGTGTGACCTCACTTTTCACAGTTATTCCCAATATACCAGGGATTTTGATGGTTAAAAGTTTTTTGAGGCGACATAGTTCATATTCAATAGCGCATATAGAGTTGATTTGCAGTTTGTTGCATATGATTTTACACAACAATGTGTTTTTATTTAATGGTGTACATTACCATCAGTTGTTAGGCGTAGCTATGGGCACACCATGTGCCAACAGCTGTGCCAACATGGTCATAGCAGAATGGGAGACTGAATATATGTTCCCCCACCCTTTAGCGACGAAACACCTTGTTTTTTTATAGACGTTTTATCGATGATTTATATTTCATACAGGCAGGAGATGAAGTTGAGCTAAGGGATTTTGTTAATGACATGAATATTCACCTTATAAAATTGAATTTTTGGATATATCCATTTGTATTGGAGACGATGGATGCATACACACTGACAGATATACTAAAGAGTGCTAGCAGCCTTCTTACTTACATAGGACCAGTATGCATCCCAGCCATATATTTCAAAATATCATAAAGGGGCAGGCAATGCGCTGCTCCAGGCTAACAGATAGGGATGATAACTGGCGCTCAGAGGTTGACAGGCTGAAGAATGACTTCACTAAGAGAGGGTATAGGGTAGATGAGATCCACAAGATAGACATGGATGTAACAGCCATGCGGACTACTAGAGCTAGACCATACTTCTCAAAACCCACTAGGTACAACAAAGCCTCTACCACGATGAATAATAAAGTTATATTTATTTTTTGCCTATACAAGAGACAATGGGGCAATAATGAATATCTTAAGAAAGAACTGGCAAATACTTCAGACTGATGCCCAGATTGCTCGAGTAGTGAGCAAACAGCCCCATATACAGTATAAGAACATGAAGAATCTTAAACGTAGGCTTTATCATACTTTGAATCACGTTCTGAATATGCCAACAATACAGAGCACAGTTAAGTGTGGACATTGTAATTTTTGTGAACACATTTTTGAGGGTAATGAGTTTCAGCATCCAGACACAGGGAAAACATTTTTCGGATGGGAGCTGATTGTAATAGCAGGAATCTTGTACATTTGGCTAGATGTATATGCTCTTCATCATTCTATGTTGGAAAAACCAACAGGAGACTACGTGAACGCATTAGAGACCATCTCTATTGTTACAAGAGGGGGCATACCTATAGTGCTATAGCGAAACATACTCTGACAACGGGTGAAGCACATCAGCTTAAATATAATGTATTGGAACTCGTTCCAGAAGACTATAGGTTAGGTGACATCTCTAACAGAACTGAAAATAAGGAGTTGAGATGGATTATTAAGTTGAAAGCACACATAAGGAAAGGATTAAATGATCATATAGCCATCACGGCAAGACTGAGGGGCAGGAGCCTGAGGAAACATTAGGCTGTGTTGAGCCTCACTATACGATTTCTATTTTTTATTATTACTACTATTTTTATTTCTCTGACTTAGTATATTTCAGCATTATTCTAGTATGTATTTGAACATGCAGTTGATACATTTTATTTGGATGTCTTTAAATGATGTAATATGACTATTGGCTATTTTGAATCTTGTGATGTTTAAAAGGAAGTGATGTATTTGTGAGGTCTGAGGAAGCAATTTTAGTTGTGAAAGCACTTTCATTTATTGGCACAACAGATTAAGGTATGTTTTTAACTGGACAGCTTCATTATTATACCTGTTTTTCTGCTGAAGCTTGGATTTTGGAATCTATATATATCTATCTCTATCTCTATATATATATATATATATATATATATATATATATATATATATATATATATATATATTTGTGTGTATATATCTATATACATACATATGGATCCCTATCAGATGACAGAAAAGTACAGTTTTGAACCTACCATAAATGTAGATGTTAGAGTGCTAATACAGCTGCAGTCATAACAGATGGGTTCTCCTGCCGTCAGGCGGGTCCTCGGTCGTCCGAATTCCAAAGTCTAGGTCCGGCGTCGGTTGTCGTCGCTTCTTCCCTGACGTCAGTGTGACAGGGGTATAAAAGAACCAGCAGACGCCATTTTCTTCAGTTTTTCTTGCCCCAGATGTCAGGTGCCCCCAGAAGGAAGGCAAAACATAAATTTATGTAGTAAAGCAAATGCAATATAATCAAAAAACAGTAGTTGCAAGCAAATACACCATAAAAGAATACCCCAATGAGGTTGTATGAGGAGGTGTTAGCCATAAGGCCTGTCCCAAGAGGGGAAGGAGGGAAACCTGGACTGCAGCTGTATTAGCACTCTAACATCTACATTTATGGTAGGTACAAAACTGTACTATGTTCATCGTGCATACAGCTGCAGTCATAACAGATGGGTAGAATCTCAAAGCTAATAAAGGGGTGGTAGGCACTAAGTGGAACTAGGTGGAGCCAGGATGCCCTGCAAGACTGCAGTGGCAAAGCCCGCTCTAGTTTTGGAGTATAAAGGTAGGTGATAGTGCTTGGAGAAAGTATATACAGAACTCCAAGTGGCTGCTTCCAAAATATCTTTGGTAGGAACCCCCCTGAGGAAAGCTGCAGAGGTAGCTGTGGCCCTCGTGGAGTGAGATCCGATGCCTGTAGGTACAGATTTACCATGAAAAGAGTAACAAAAACGTATGCAGTGGGCTATCCATTTTGAGACTGTCTGTTTGAAAATAGGCTTCCCTTGAGCACCTGCAGCATAGGACACAAAGAGTTGCTCTGATTTTCTGAAAGGCTTTGTTCTGTCCAAATAATAACGGAGCTGTCTGTGAATGCCCAAGGAATGTAGTAGCCTCTCCCCTTTGTTTTGTGGATTAGGGTAAAACGTAGGTAAGTGGATAGCCTGATTCAAGGCTACCCTGGATACTACCTTTGGTATAAATGAAGGATTGGTTCGTAAGGAAACTCTGTCCTGATGGAAAATGATGAAAGGCTGCACAGCCATGAGGGCTTGTAGTTCCGAAACCCTGCGTGCTGAGGTGATAGCTAGAAGGAAGGCTGTTTTCCATGACAAATATTGCAGATCTGTTGAAGCAGCTGGCTCAAAAGGAGGCAGGGTTAGTTTTTCTAGAATGAAATTGAGGTCCCAAGCTGGTACTGGTTGCTTCCTTGGGGGTTTTATATTCTTAGTCCCTCTGAGGAACGGTCTTAAGAAAGGGTGAGAGAATAAAGGAGGATCAGTGTTGTACTCTGCAGAAATGGCTGAGGCATGGATTTTGATGGAGGAGAATGAAAGTCCACTGCTTAGCAGCTTGGCTAGGTACTGTAGTATTTGAGGTAAATTCAGTATTCCAGGATTCTGACCCTTTTTCTGATTCCAGACACAAAACCGTTTCCATTTTGCGGAGTAGGCTTTTCTAGTAGAAGGCCTTCTGGCCTCCAAAATGACATCCTGCACCTCCTTGGAGAGTAGGGTCTGCTGTGAATTTAAGGAATCCTCCATGCAGCTAGATTGAGTGTTTTCAGCAGACTGTGAAGAGTTTTGAAGTTGTGCTGAGTCAGTAGAAGATGCATTAGAGGCAGGATCCATGGTGGGGAATGAGTCAGGCTCCTCAGGAGTGGGTACCAGTGATGCCTTGGCCAGTCTGGGGCAATGAGAATAATCTTTGGTCTGTCTGCTCTAGCTTTTAATAGAACTTTGGCTAGCAGTGGAAGAGGAGGAAAGGCATAAACCGTCATTGTTGTCCAACTGAAAGAGAGTGCATCCACTTTCCAGGCCTGTGGATGAAAGGTCCTTGAGCAGAATTTTGTCAATTGGTAATTTCTGTGGGTGGCAAAGAGATCTATGTCTGGCCTTCCCCATGCTTGAATTATCATTGTAAAAACTTGAGGATGCAACTTCCATTTGTGTGGATCTGTCATATTTCTGCTCAGGTTGTCTGCCAGTGTGTTTTCCTTCCCTGGCAGGAATTGTGCTTGAAGTTGGATTTGCAATTCCAGAGCCGTGTTCTAAAGGGACATGGCTAGTCTGCACAGGGGGTATGAATGAGTTCCTCCCTGTTTGTTTATGTACCACATCACTGTGGTGTTGTCTGTTCTTATCAATAGCTGCCCTGGATGCAGTAGGTCTTTGAAAGCCATAATAGCATTTATTACTGCTAGCATTTCATTTTGATTATGTGTAGGTGCTTCTCTTTTTGTGACCATTTTCCCTGAATGCACCGATCTGTCATGTGCGCCCCCCCAGGCGTAGTCCGAGGCGTCTGTTGTGATGACTTGATTTGCTTGAGGCTTGCAGAATGTGAGACCTATGTTTCTTTGGCATGCTTGAGCCCACCACAGAAATCCCTTTTGAAGACATGGAATCAGTGGTATGATTGCTTCCAAACTGTGGCTGTGTTGAGACCATAAGTTTTTTAGGTACCATTGAAGTTTCCTCATATGCAGCTTTGCACATGGGATTAGTAGGATGTAAGATGCCATGAATCCAGGAGCCTGCAGGATTTTCCTTGCAGTCAGCCTGGTGAAGGTTGCCAGTTTTCTGAAGTATTGAGTTAACTGCCCTTGTTTGTCTGGCGTGAGGTAGGCCATCTGGGTGTTTGTATCCAAGCTGGCACCCACGAAAATTATTGTTTGAGAGGGTATTAGTCTTGACTTCTTTTTGTTGACTGTGTATCCCAGAGATTTCAACAACATTATTACAAACGCCAGGTGTTTCAGAAGAGTGTGTTTGCTGTCCGCTTGGATCAGGCAGTCGTCCAGATATGGGTATATTTGTATCCCTTGAAGTTTACAGAAGGCAATTACTGATGCCAGGCATTTCGTGAACACTCTGGGCCCAGTAGATAAGCCAAAGGGCAATGCAGAGAATTGATAATGGGATGAACTTGCAAGAAATCTGAGGTATCTTCTGCAATCTTGTCTGATTGGGACGTGCAGGTATGCCTCCTTGAGGTCCAATGCCACCAGCCAAGACTCCTTGCCCAGCATGGGAAGAAGCTGCTGTAATGTGAGCATCTTGAACTTTGGTACGAGTAAATATGCGTTTAGGATGGATAGGTCCAAAATAGGTCCCCAATCCTTGCCCTTCCTTGGTACCAGGAATAGTCTGGAATAAAAACCTTGACCCTGTTCTTGTGCAGGTACCTCTTGAATAGCTTTCATGCCCATGAGATCTGAAATTTGTTTTTGTGCCTCTGCCCTTTGATTGTGTGGCAGGTTTGGCATGCCTCTCATTTTTGGAAGGGTGTGAAAGTGGAATCTGTAGCCTCTGTCTATAATGTCCAGGATCCATTTGTCTTTTGTGACAATATGCCAATTTTTTGAAAATAATGCCAGTTTTCCGCCTAAAGGTGCTGCCATTTGAGCCTTGCTTGGCATGCAAAGGGGAAAGTCATTGGGTCTGCTTTCTGAATGGCTGTGAACTATCCTCACCCCCTCTTGGTGTAGGTGTCTGCCATTGTCGGCCTCTAAATGATCCTTGAGATTGCCCTCTACCTCTCAGGCGCCTGTATCTACCTCTGAGGTCTGTCCATGGCTGGAAAGGACCAATTTTTTGAAGGCCAATTTCTACTGAAACGTGGCGGTTGTACCTGTAGGAAATCTTTCACTGTTTGCATTGATTTTGCCTTTTCCTCCATTTTATTTAATACCTCCTCAGCTTTAACACCAAACAATACATCTTTTTGAAGAGGTGCATCTAGTAATTTAGCTTTGACATGATCTGGTAAGGTTTGCTCTTTGAGCCAGGCATTTCTACGTATGATTGATCCTGTAACAGCAGCTCTACAACAGGCCTCTAAAGTATCAAAACCACATTGCAAGGTATGTTTACCCACCTGCTCTGCACTATGCAACAAATCCTGCAACTCCTTCAAGTCTGGTTGTTCAGGTTGTGACATTTTGCTTTTCAACAGAGATAACAAAAATTGTTGATACTTTAACATATGGAACTGACAGTTTAATGCCCTCATGGTTAAAGTGGCCGTGGTGTATACCTTTTTCCCCCCACCTTTCTAAAGCTCTGGAATCTCTCTCTGAAGGTAATGGATTTTTGGCAGTGGAGGCCTTAATTCCCTTGGGACCCTGTGAAATAGTTTCTGGGTCAGCCACATGGCTTTTGTATAGGAATTTATGTGAATCGGGAACCCGGTAATACCTGTCAGGCTTGACTGGAGCTGGAGGTAAAGAATCTGGGTTAAGGCTGGCCTCTGAATACACATCATCTAGTATGTCTAAGACAGGAGGTATAGCCAGAGGCCTGTGCTGAGGGAGCAAGAGGAAATCCCTGAGCCTTTTCTTTGAGTCTGAGTACTCTTGGCCTTCCCAGTGGAAGTGTTCCCTCAAGGTATGCAAGGATTCCCCAAAAGAGTAATCCTCAGGGGGGGAGACAGAGGGAATGGACCCCTCTGCATCAGAATCTTCGAAAGGGGAGTAAGAATGTTCCTGGTCCTCAGAATGCTCTGAAGTAATGGAGGCCTGGTCCGAGGAAAGATATTCTTCCTCAACTCTGGGCCTTTTGTCCAAGGGGGGTTGAGAACCCCTGATAAGAGTAATCAAATCCTCAGCCATTTTGAGCATCTGCTTTTTAGGCATGGGGCCTTGAGAGGGGCCCTGTGGAGCTGGTCTTTTAGAATGCATGGCTGCTTTAGATTTAGTGTAAGCCTTAATGGAAAAAGAAGAAGGCCTGAAGACACCTTGAGAGGTGGCAGGCCTGTCTGAACTCTGAGTTTCCCCGCCAAGAGTGACTTAGGTATCTGCAGTCGGGGTGTGGGCCGAAGAGCCTGCGACCTCGGGCACAGAAGACACGGCTAATGAAGTGTAATCGGTAGTCAGGGGCTGCGTAGGCGCCTCGCTGAGAACCGGAGCACATGTAGTCTGCTTTAGCAATGGTGTCGGTAGAAGTCGCGGACCTCGTATGTTGGTCCTTATCTTTACGTCATTTACTCAAAATTGGAGTCGGAGTATCCGACATGTTGTAATTAAACTTTTTGCCAAAATAGTGTTGGGCGAACTCCACCCGACGCTTAATAGTGCGTCTGCTAAATGTAGCACAAAAACGACAGGCCGAGACGTCGTGGTCTGGGCCTAAGCAAGGTATACAGAGGGAATGGAAATCCTTATGCAGCATTTGCTTCCCACATGAAATGCAATTATTAACTTGTCTGACATTGGTCTGAGGCAAGAAAAGTTTCCCCAACAGGGTACTTAGCTTTATAGAAGTCTTCGGTTGAGAAATATTCGTAATCTCAGGAGCTGGCCGACTGGCACTTGTGAACTGCTTCTGCTTCGGGCACCGCACGGCAAGAAAGACTGAAGAAAATGGCGTTGGCTGGTTCTTTTATACCCCTGTCACACTGACGTCAGGGAAGAAGTGACGACAACCGACGCCGGACCTAGACTTTGGAATTCGGCCGACCGAGGACCCGCCTGACGGCAGGAGAACCCATCTGTTATGACTGCAGCTGTATGCATGATAAACATCTTCATTTGACCGAATCCCATTTGACTGAGATCATTAGACTGAAATTTCAAAATACTGAAAAATCACTTGACTGAAACCCACAATATTGAAATCTTACAATGCTAAATTTCAACATACTGAATTGTAAAGTGGACAATATAAAACCAAAAAGCCCTTTCCCCACGGTAGTGCGATCCTGGAGTTGGTATATACAGTTGGGGGGTGTGGGGCACAGCCCCCCACCTATTCTGGTTTAATATTGTCCACTTTCCAATTCAGTATGTTGAAATTTAACATTGTAAGATTTCAGTATTATGGGTTTCAGTCAAGTGATTTTTCAGAATTTTGAAATTTCAGTCTTATGGTCTCAGTCAAATGAGTTTCAGTCATATGAAGTTTCTATCATCTGACAGGAATATACATATATATCTAGTTTCACTTCAGAATGTCGAGTTTCTGAAAACTCTAACTACATATGGTCGAGTTTTCAGAAACTCGAAATTCTGAACTGAAGAAAAAAAAAAAAAAAGTCAAACACACAGCTTCTGCAGGGGGGGGCAAGCCCCCTTGCACCCCTACCCCCCTACTTAAATATACAAACTCTGAGATCGCTTTACACTGGGGAAAAGGGAAATCTCCCGTTCCATGCTGTATGCAGAAGTGCAGAAAGTACATTTGTGTACACTTACCATAAATGTAGATGTTTGAGTGTATTCAATGTTGCAGTCATTACATTTGGGTTATCTGCTTGCAGTAGCCCTCAGTTGGCCTGATTAACAAAGTCTTGGGTCCTGCGTCAGTTGCTGTCCCTTCCTTCCATGAGGTCAGGTCGTCAGGGGTATAAAACATGCAGCCGATGCCATTCCATCAGTTTTTCTTGTCCCAGATGTCAGGTGCCCCCCCCCCCCCCCAATGGGAAGCTATTAAATCTATAAATACAAGGATATACCTCCAACAAAAAAGCAAATACACCAAAAAGCTTTTTGAGCATAGTAAGTGAGAGTAGAGGTATAGCCAAAAGAAGAAAGGGGGCTGGAGAGAGGGTAACCAGGACTGCAACAGTGAATGCACTCCAACATCTACATTTATGGTAAGTGTACACAATGTAATATGTTATTCATGTTTCACTGTTGCAGTCATTACATTTGGGTAGCTTCCCAAAGCTAATGTTGGGAGGAGGAATTTAAATAGAATTATGACCAATTAAAATGATAAAATAATAAAAATCCAACCATGTAAATGAGACATACATTTTGTACGTGGTTGGATTTTTATTCTAGAATTAGGACCAGCTATAAGGCCCTGCAATACTGCAGTGGCAAAACCAGCTTTGGATTTAGAGAAAATTGGCAAATTATAATGCTTGGTGAAAGTATGTACAGAACTCCAGGTAGCAGCTTCTAGGATGTCCCTAGTAGTTACGCCCCTGAGAAAGGCTGTAGGAGCTACATGCAGCCCTGGTTGAATGGGGTCTGATGCCCTGCGAGATAGGTTTTTCCATGGTGCTTATAGCAGAAATGAATGCATTGGCCTATCCATTTTGAAATGGTTTGCTTTGAAATAGCTTTCCCCTCTGTCCCTGCAGCAAATGCCACCAGCAGTTGTTCAGATTTCCTTTGAGGTTTAGTCCTGTCCAGGTAGAATCTAAGTTGTCTGCAAATCTAGGGAGTGAAGTATCTGTTTCGCTTTGTTCTGTGGGTTAGGAAAGAAGGTAGGCAAATGGACTGATTAAGAGCCACACTGGATACCACCTTAGGCATGAAGGAGGGATTGGTTGAGGGACACCCTGTCCGCATAAAAGATGCTGAAAGGCTTAACTGCCATAAGGGCCTGTAATTCAGATATCCTTTTTTACAGAAGTGATTGCTAAAAGGAAAGCTGTTTTCCAGGAAAGGAATTTTAAATCTGCAGTAGCAGCTGGCTCGAATGGAGGAAGAGTGAGTTTCTCCAAGACAAAGTTAAGGTCCCAAGCTGGAGTAGGAGTTCTCCTGGGTGGCCTTAAATTATTGGCCCCTCTGAGGGACTGCTCGTGCAGTGGGTGAAAGAAGAGGGGAGGATCTGTGCTATAATGAGCTGAAATGGCTGAGGCATGAATTTTGATGGAGGAAAAGGATAAGCCCTTATGAAGCATCTCAGTCAAGTATTATAAAATCTGAGGTAAATTGGGCACTGCTGCGCTCATCCCTTGAGATTGGTTCCAGGTACAAAATCTTTTCCATTTTGCAGCATAACACTTTCTAGTACTAGGCCTCCTTGCCTCTAAAATGATATCCATCACTGATTTACTGAGGGATGGTAAAGGAGAGATTAGGTAATTAGCCAGGCTGCTAGGTTCAGGGTTTGCAACTGAGGGTGCAGGACCTGGTTCGCCTGCTGAGACAAAAGGGAAGGAGTCTGAGGCAGGTGCCATGGGGACAAGTGTGAAGAGGAAAGGCATAAACTGATAGGTTTTTCCAGTTGAAGGATAGAGCATCCACTTTCCAAGGTAGTTTGTGGGGAATCCTTGTGCAAAATTTGCCCAATTGATGGTTCTACGGGGAGGCAAACAGGTCTATATCTGGGCTCCCCCATTTGCTTGTCAACATACTGAAAATTCTTGGTTCCAATTTCAACTCATGTGGGTCCATGAGGTTTCTGCTTAGTCAGTCTGCCACTGTATTTAGTTTTCCTGGCAGGAATTGAGCTTGTAGATTCACTTGGTAGCTCAAGGCTGTGTTCCACAATGCCATGGCTAGTCTGCAGAGGGGGCAAGAATGTTTAACCCCCTGCTTGTTTATGTACCACATGATGGTGGTGTTTCAGTCTTTACCATACGTTGTCCTGGAAGAATGTGGTCCTTGAAGGCTGTCAGAGCATTCTGCACAGCTAACATTTCCTTTTGATTTATGTGCAGGTGCATTTGACTTTGGTTCCATTTGCCCTGAATGCACTTCCCTGCCAGGTGAGCTCCCCATGCATAGTCTGATGAGTCTATTAAGGTTTGGGCGGCAGGGGGTAGTGTGAATGGTAGTCCCCTGTTTTGGTGGCAGGCCTCTGCCCACCAAAGGAACTCTAGGCGTAGGCAAGGTATGATAGGAATCATTGCCTCTAGATCCTGTGAATGTTGACACAACAGGCTTTTGAGATACCATTGTAGTTTCCTCATATGCAGTCTTGCATATGGAATTAGAAGAATGCAGGAGGCCAGGAACCCCAAGACTTGCAGCATTTGCCTTGGAGATAACTGGGTTTTTGTGGCCACTTGTTTGAAGTAGGTTGTCAAATGAATCCGTTTCTCTGGCATGAGGAAAGCGATCTGGGAAGTTGTATTCAAGCTTGCTCCCAGGAATATAATTTGTTGACCGGGTAGCAGGTGTGATTTCTATTCGTTTATGGTGTACCCCAGACAAGTCAGTACCCTTTGAACAAAGGCCAGATGATTCAAAAGTATGCCCTGGCTTTCTGCCTGAATTAGACAATCGTCCAGGTATGGGTATATTTGAATATTTCTTTGCCTGCAAAATGCAATGACTGGAGCTAGGCACTTTTTGAATACCCTGGGCACAGTAGATAAGCCAAAGGGCAGTGCAGATAACTGATGGTGCATGTAGCCTGCTTTGAAGCATAGATATCTTCTGCAAGACTCTCTGATAGGGATGTGCAGCTTTGCTTCTTTTAAGTCTAGTGTTGTCAACCAGGCATCTTTGCTTGGCATAGGAAGCAGCTAGTGAAGAGTCATCACCAGAAAGGTGTTTAGAGTAGAAAGGTCCAGGACAGGACGCCATGTATTGCCTTTTCTGGGTACCAGGAAATGTCTCGAATAGAAACCTTCTCCTTTTCCTCTTCTGGTAAATAGCCCCCATGCTTAAGAGAGAGAGAGTACTTGATTTTGGGCCTCTGCCCACTGATTTAGGGGTAGATATGGCCACCTGCTTGGTGTTGGTAATGTGTGGAAGTGAAATCTGTATCCTTGGGACACTACATTTAAAACCCATTTGTCCTGGGTAATGAGTTCCCAATTTTTGGCCTGCAGACCAATCTTTCCGCCTAAAGGAGCATTCAGTTGGGATGTGCTTGGAAGTTTTAAAAGCAAGTCACTGAGACAGTTTTCCAAAGGGGGTAATCTTACTATTCCCAGATTTAGGTGCGGAAACCCCCCACTGCTTAGTCTTGTGCATCTCCTGGGACTGAAACCTGGGATTTCTGTTGTGCCTGGGTCTGGCCTGAGAAGAGCTGGAAAGGACTAATTCTTAGAGGGCCAGTGCCTGCTAAATTTAGGAGGCTGAACTTGTAAGAAATATTTAACAGTTTGCATAGATTTAGCTTTATCTTCCATCTTTTTAAGAACTTCCTCAGCCTTGTTGCCAAACAGGCGGTCCTGATTTAAGGGAGCAGCCAACAGTTTAGCTTTAACATGATCATGCAAAGATTTTTCCTTAAGCCAAGCATGCCTTCTGAGCACAGACCTAGTAACAGCAGCCCTGCAGGAGGCCTCTAAAGAATCAAATCCACATTGCAAAGTATACTTTCCAACCTGTTCAGCAGAATGCATTAAATCCTGTAATTCTTAATTTTCAACATAATTTTCTGTTTAAGCAATCCAATAACATGCTGTTGATACTTTAACATATGAAACTGGCAGTTTAAAGCCGGAATGGCCAAGGTTGCAGAAATGTAAACCTTTTTACCCCATCTATCCAGTGCCCTGGACTCTCTATCAGAAGGGGTATGATTTTTAGCAGTAGAAGCCTTAATGCCCTTGGGTCCCTGTGAAATAGTCTCTGGATCTGCAATAGAATTTTTAAAAATGAAATTGTGTGAATCAGGAAC